>NC_135708.1:13713503-13856562 GCF_964276395.1 Gasterosteus aculeatus
CACGTTCTCCTTCGGGGGGGCAGGGGGGGCGCAGCCGATTGCCGTTGTTCTTTTCGTTGCTTTTTTCGTGCACGCCGGCCGCGGCCTCAAACCGAGGGAGCGCTTCCAAGCGTCAAGTCATGATTTGTATCACAGGCGATGACCCGGAGAAAATCTGGCGTGCAACATTAGTCACTTGCCAAAAGAACGGAAATATTTAGAAGGGGGATCGGACGAAGAAAAAAGAGGGAAAGGTGAAGACTAGAGCGGTTCCCACGGCCAGCGAACGGCCCAGATAGTGCAAATAGTGCAACGCATGAACCGTGATGAATGGGACGTTTAATATGCCTGCTTAAGGATTTGACTGGAATGAATCTGTCCTCCTCAAAAACACTAAAACAACACGTGTTGTCGGTGCGGGGACGCGGCGTGAGTGACATGACGGATGGGCTGATGGTGATGTTGTCCAACTTTTAAGCAAAGCAAGAACCCCCCCACCCCCACTTTGTTGAAGGTCTTAAATAGACTCCTCGACTCAGATCTTTTGCCAACAGTTTTTGGTGTCATGGCGCGATGTCGTCCAAGCTACTGTAGTTAAACATGATAACATCGGTCATCTTTTGGGCATCTGCCTTTTTATTCTACATGGGAATCAATCTGCGTATTGACCTTTTCTCCTTTTGACATTCGATGCCTCAAATATTCACCTCAAGGTAAAGTTACTGTTAAACGACAGCTCAGTAGGATTTATTCTCTGGGAAACATTTCTCCTAATTGTCGAGATATTTCATTGTGGAACGCCCAGACGCCTGAGAATTATACGACCCGGGCGCACGCCTCCAGCCAGTGGCTCAGAAGAAAGCGCACAAACGTCGGAATGATCTCCTGAAAAGAAGACAGGTGGGATTGTCTGGCCGTGTGCCACGCCGATGAATGGAGGGAGTTTCATTCAATTGATTCCAGGTGATTGGTCATGCATTCTCCTCTTTCAAGGTGTGAGGCCCCCCCCCGCCCTCTCCCATAAACCAGGGGCCAGGTAACGTGACCCTTATGTGTGTGTCTAGCCATTCGGAACCAACATTATTACTTTTCCCCTGAGACGGACACACGGCCTCGCACTGCATACGCGAGAGCAGAAACAACGGCAGCCTGGAGGCGAGAATACACTGTACTTCACCCCCCCCCATCCCCCTGCGCACGCTGCCGCCCACACATTGGCAAAGCTCCGAAATTCTTCTGGTCGGACGAGAGCAACGGGACAAATATTGTTCTGGTGATCGGTCAAAATGCTTCGCCTGACTCAACATGTGTTTAGAAAGATTGACCCTGGAATCCAACCCAAGTCCAGAGTCCAGACACCCACTCGCTCCCCATCCCCATAACACGGAAGTGTTATGAGAGTACTGCAAAGTCTTTTATCTCCTTGAGGATGCACTCAAAACCAAAATGCTCTGGCGGATTCAGACTCTCGCCTTTGAACCCTTGTTATATTTAATGAGCCCGTCAACTTTGTGTTATTCTTTGTCAGTGCGGTTCTTTCATAAGTCTTGTTATTGCCGTGATTTGTGCTTTCTTTCCCTATCATGCTACAGTGTCTATTGAATAAACGTGTGTGTGTTCATGCAGAACATTAGGTACTCCCCTACAATGGCTGTTGATCCTTTTAGTCTTGTGTCAACTTTTAATTGTCCCACACGGAGTGATGTCATCGCTCAAGAAGCAGCTGCATTTCGCGATGAAGCCGATGTCTTCTGACAAAAATTGTGAATTTATGTTCACGAGAAGAAAAGTGAAAAAGGCCTCTGCGGCTTTGTTTACGTGTGTTTATAAGCATATCTGCTGACATATATCCATAATGTTCTGCAGATCTAGTAAGAGGTTAGGATAAACAATACTGGCTTCTGATGCATGCACACTTCCTTATGGACTGCGTGTGTGCGATTGATCCGCTGGACTTCATTGTCCCTTTTGTCTTCCCGTCCCTGGGACGCCGCGGTGTGGCGTGTCACTGACTCTCCACATAACAAAGAGTGTGGTGTTGGTGACGACGGCTTTTCTTCTTTTTTCGTTTTTTTGTCGTGGATGCTTGTGTGTGCAAAGCGTGCGAGCGAGCGCGGCAGCAGGATGTTTGTTTACTGTTCTGTGCTCGTTTGCTCCTTTTTGGCCCCCGAAGCCGACTGTCATCGCCGGGCATCACGCTGACACCAGAGGGACCAAAGTGTGATTAATGAGCGGCCCTTTCTCTCCCTTGTTTTCTCTCCCTCTCCCTTCTCCTTCCTCTGTTCCTCCAGAGGACCTGGATGACCTGCGCATGGAGGGCGTGACGGGCCTGGCTCCGTCCGGCAGTAAGTTCAGCCAGGGGCGCAGCTCCTATCAGACGGAACCGCAGGCCAAAGTTACTCTGAACATCTGCTCCAGGTGTGCCAGGTAAATGTTTCCTCCTCCTCTTATCTGTTTGGCTGCTTCTCCGTAGAGTCTGTTCCTACACGGGCTTAAAGGAAAACATTTTGGGGAATTTTTTTTTTTTCTTGCCAGGAGTTACACAAATAGCTTCGGTCCGTCACGTAAACATACCACCGAGCTTATCTAATCTTACGTGACAGTTATATCTCTGATCCAACTCTCAACAAATGTTGACCATCTCTAAGCCTCTAAATTATACAAAGCCCAAATGCATTTGATCTAAACTAAGCTTGCTGTTAGCCAATTGAATGGATTTCGTTTTTTTACCATCATCTATATTTGGTGTTATCCCGGGTCGTGACTCCCCCCCCTCGCCCCTCCCACCGCCGCCCCCCCTCCCGCTCTCTCAGCATCTGTGTCAGAGATAGCATACCTCAACATTGAGAACATGGAACGACATCACATCCAAAGTGCATTCTGGTGTCGCTTGTTTTCACAAATCCGCCGTAGCTTTGATAACGGTCTCCATTATCCCCTCGTTTTCTGTCTTTATCGCAGCTCCGTCTCTTCTGACACATTTCCTGTTGCCCCCTGAACCACAGCGTCCGTGTAGCGCTCACATCGCTGTCAGATGTGATACAGCAGGCAGGTGTGGGCAGGAGTCCTTTCCTTGATTCCGGTCGGAGATAAACGGGTATCTTTTCGATGAGACGCCACGCGCACACATCTGCCTGCACGGCCTCCTCTGCTGAATTTTTTCTTTTTTTTTTAAATGTTTCCTGCTCTTCTTTCATTCACGCTGCTTTACCAGTTTTTTGCTCCACGCGGCGGCTGCTGCTGGTCGGGGATGTTCTCAAGGGCCTCTGCAGGAGGATGACCGCTATCAGTGGATTTGCAGGAAGTGCATTGACTCTGTATTTTTAAGCAAACAGTTTACGTCTTGGGCTTATCGTTGAGTCCTCGGGTTCGGCGGCGGAGCAAAGCAGCATCTGTATCTGGAGTCCTTCTTGGCCCGCGCGTTCATTTTTTAACGACTGAAATTTCAGACATCTGTTCTCCTTCACTGTCTTTTTCCCTCAGTCCGGTTCAGTCCAAATTCTTGCTTCACCCTCTGTAACCCGACCCCGTAATGCTCCCCACGTTTTATTGGAGTCGTGTTCTTTCGTAGTCCTATTTGGTGAGACTCGGGGACGTGAACAGATCTCTGAAAGTCAGTCACACGTGTTGATGAATCCACACGTGAAAGAATGTGCAGACAGTGGAGTCCGAGGTCAGGGAGGTCAGGGAGCAGCAAGGAGAGGGACGGTCCTAACGCGGGCGTAATGCTGTGTGCATTAGCACTCCGTGTTGATGGCATTAACAGAAACACCTTTTGATCACGGCTCAATAGGGGGCCAGCCTCCACACTGACTCCCGGGAGCACTACCACATGTGGCACAGTGAGTGCCCCTGCGTTTCACACCTGCAGACAGGCCGACCGTACAGATGTGACCCTGCTGACGTTATTTTTTACTGAAAGCCACTGGGTTTTTTTTTTAACAGTTATTTGGGTGTACGTTTTAAGGCTGAAGGAGATTTATTTCTGCTAGAATAGAACTCACTCACAATGATAATAGAGAGTTGCTCGGCCCCGTACGGGTCTGTGAACCCACGCCCGTCCCAAGTTGGACGAGCATTCCCCGCATACCCGTCACCACTCATGCAAACACATTAGCGTTCCACCGCTATGGGTTCGGAGAGGTCCGCCATCCTGCGCGTTACACTTTTGTTCGAAAGCTTTTGTCGCTGTACTTGGCCCCCCTTTTCAGTTGTCTGAGCGGTCAAACGAGACTGAGCCACTTGGCTTCACCGTGTACCACCCAGAGCCAAGTGGAGGTGACGCTCACTTTCACACCTACAGCGTGAAGGCGAAAACTTGGTTTCTGCCTCGCCAGCATTTGTGTTAATTTACAGCAGCACTCCTGTATGTTACTGTGTTCAGGCCAAGGACACAAGAAGTAAATAAATGACTGTAAACTTGATCTACACAAACATTGAATAGCGTGTATATTATCTTCATCGCGTGTCAATACAAGCTTTAAAATAAATGTAACTTTCCTTGTCCCAAGCTGAAATGTTTCCCATGCTTTGGACACGTTCATTGTCTTTTTTTGGGGTCTTTTCGCTCCTCTCCGAGTCACCAAACGCTCCAGCCAAGCCTGTGTGGGCGGGTCAGGAAGCACGCCGCTTCCTCTCCGGCCTCTCCGCTGAAGTGTAAAGCGCTGTGTGGCCTTCACGTTCTGTGGCCATGTCCCTGTCCCTCTGGCGCCAGCTGTGGTCGCACCAGCATTTCATCCGTCCTCCTCCAAAGCGCCCTCTCAGTGCCTTTTTTTTTAATGGCCATGAGGCTCCCGCCACAAAATTTCCCCCCCTGTGTGCAAACGCATCCCAGATCTTCGGGCAAAGTCCGGCGGAGTTGGTGGAGATGTCCATGGAAATTGATAGATCCCAGTAAACCTCTTTTGGGGTTTGTAGTTCTCATTAAATGAATGGCTTTCCTATCAGGAATGCATTGAGGGAATGGTAGCGGGGGGACTTGCGGCCACGGTCGGCTTTTGTTCAGAGAACAGGCCTTGTGATTTTCATCTCGGGTACTTTTTAATGGTCTTATAAAGGCCATTAAAGAGAGGGAGCGACAAAGCGAGGGATGTATGAAGAGGAAAAGAAACAGAATACACTTTAAAAACCGTGCACCGCTTCTACCCTCACGGAAGAGGTAGGAACCGAGAGACCCTGCGGCTGCGACGGAATGCAGCTGCACCATTAAAGCACAAGGATTGCTTTCCTCTGTCTTCAGCTCGCGGTGGCCCACGATGACGTGGAAACAGCACGCGGCATTTTGAGCTAAAATGGTGTGTGATACAGTAACGATGGCTTAAAAAAGTGTTAAAATGGTGAAAGCAGCAAAAAGCCACGTATCGCATCGTTATCTTGCTGCTGAGAAGATATTCCAATCATTGTTTGTCTTTCACCCCCAGTATACTTTTTCCTGTCTCAGGGAAACTTTTATTACCTTTTTAAAGAACACATCTAAATCTCTCAGGCCCGCTCCATTTCAGTTCAAACGGATATCTTTGGAATGGAAAAGGTGCAGGAGGGGCTCGGAACCACGAGAACGAGCCAGTAACTGAATGATTTAAGGGGGAAACAGAATCCATGTGCCAGCTCTGCTTTGTCAGTAAGTTGTGAAAAAAAACGGCCCGTCTGTGGTTCAATCCACGCACCACATGTCTGAATGCGTGTCTGTGGTTTTCGAGCAGCGCGGCACGAGGAGCCGCGATGAAGAGTTGCGATTTGTGCCGACAAAAAAACGACCCACGTGCTCTTCTTCAAATGTGCAACATATTGTCTTTCAGGTTGCAGGGCGACAGCCTGTCAGACGGCAGATCTGAAGAGGACCACAAGTCTCACGTGTCGGAACAAGCTGTACCTGACATCTCATGTAAGTTGCGCGGCACAGTTCAAATCCAAAAGTGGGAGTTTCATTTACAATGTTGCGGTCTCACGCTCTGCTCTGTCCTGTCTTCCTTCCTTGTTTTTTGCTGTGTTGTGAATGTTGTCCGAAAGCAGCTCCGTTGCCCGGAGTGGACACAGTGGCGGGACGTTTGCTGGAATGCGACGCCTTGTCTCAAGTGTCGGGCTCTGTAAGTGTCCTCCCTGCATCCATCGCCAAACAGTCAGGATCACCTTACAGCCATCGATTACCACGTCACTCTCTCCCCCCTCGGCTTCTATTGTTCCTGCCTCTCCTTTTATAGGACAAAACGGATCCGTTGTGCATCCATGTCAACGCACAACACAACACAACATGGTGCTGAATAAGTGATAGATACCTCCCTGTATCACTTTGCTTCCCTCCTCTTGTGTGCAATGTGAGAGGAATGAATGAAAAGAATATCGAGTGACAGTGATGACAATTGAGGCTGATTTTGGAGGTTTTTGTACAATGGGCCTGGATATTTATGGGATACAGGAGCACAACCAGTCGTGCTCAATAGCAGGCTCGCGTGATAACTTGACATGCTTCAGGGGGGAAATCTTTAGAGCCCTAATGTGTTACACGCCAGGCTCAGACAGACTCTCACATGCTGTTAATAAGGCGGTCAGCTAAGACGCCGGCACCCCTTTTTGTTATAATTATCGCACAAAAAGCCGAAACCTTTTTTTTTTTTTTTTTTTTCATAATTGCCCGATCTAAGTGTTAGACGAGGCTTTTTTTTTTTTAACAGCACGAAAAAGGTTTGGAGCGTAGGCATTACTACGTGTGTGGAGCAGATGCAGGGAGGCTTCTGACTAACTGGGAGCAGACTTCTAGAGGCTGAAAGAACCTGTCGAATCAAAGCCGGCAGTCATTAGGTATTAGGCCAAATACACAAGCCACTATACAGAAAACACAGACAACTGTACACTGTTCTTCTCACGTAGCTCAGTGCTATCAGCTGATACATTTAGCTCCCCGCTAAATGTCAAGTCCTCTTTACCGCTTTCCTTCATATCCACATTGAGGCATTATTTTTTTAGCTACTTAAAGCAAAGGACCAAACACTACATCTCTATAGGAGAAAGTCCAGGATACTAATGTGTCCCATGTGGAAATCACAAGTGCAAACGTCCTCCTGTCGTCTACTGTAACTAATGTGGCCGTTTTGTGTGTAATTGCTTCTGATTGGCTGTCTTGAAAAAAAAAAGCAAATGCAATTTGTAAGAGCTTGTTAGTTTAACTGGCCCTTCAGGGGCTTGTGGGCCACAATCACTAAACAGTATGGAGGAAAAGTCCCGCTTTTATGAGCTTATTTGGAAAAAACGGTCGTACAGTTTGAGGAATAACCTGACCTCTATCCTTACCTTTTTAAAAGAACATCCCTGCTCTACCTTTTTAAGGAACATGTGTCCCTTGCATTGGTATGCAAGTGTCCAAGTGCATCTTTCCTTTGTTAATACTTTTAAAGATTAGCACTTCTTAAAGGAAGTATGCCGTGCATTGGGCATTACCCCGGTTTGGGCAGTAAAAGTTGGGTGAAAGTAAACACTGTTAATGGTTATCATTATTAGTCTGAAAGCCCCCCTGCCTCTGCCTGCTCCTTTAGGTGATAATTGCCTCATAAAGACAAATACTTTCCTAAAGCAATCGCCGGAGCAAATTCTCCCAACAATCCCTCTATAGTTTCCTTTGTAAGCGGTAAGTGATTTGTTTGCATGAAATTTCGCTCGTGTCGTACGGGTGTTACCAACATAAAACCTGCCAAAGGAAACCGTTCATTTGTGAGATAATTACTGTGATGAAATGCCATGCGTGTGATACAAGGCAGAACCGTTGTGATGGTTTGTTTTCATTTCCACTGGAATATTGGCGGCGTTTCAGCAGATGCACTGCATGGCTTCTAACATTTGGCACCAGTCTTGTCTCCACACCTCCACAGTTCTGCGTGCATGGTTATCATCTGTGCAGATCTATGTGATTTTAGAGCATAGCTTTAGAGAAGTTATATTCCTATAAAGGTTTGTTTAATATCTCCAGATTTTCCTTATTATAGTTCCTGCAACTACTCCAGTAATTTGCCCTTTACAACTTTCCAACCATCTGCACCCTTCTCGGCCTCTTATTTTCCTCTGGCTGTTGCGTGTAAGAGTTGCGTGTTGCTCCTCATACAACTATACGAAAATGATTTAACAGCAGTGGCCTATCTTTGATTATGAACTCTCCTCACAGGTTGGAAAGGTTGGTTTTCATTATGGTCAAAAACTGTGCTGGAAGCCGTCTCGCACATGTGTTCTTTCCCTCACGCATTAACTCATCCTGCACCTTACTGGAAGACCAGCACTTGCTGGGCTACATCGTGGAGCACAAAATGCGCTCGTGGGAGGCGGTCTGGCTTTGCAAAGCCAACGCGGCGGTCTTCCAGAATGCCTAAAAGTGCTGGTTTTAGTTACTTGTCCTTGCTTGGCTTTGTGCATGGTGAGATGCTACCAAGGGTTAAAGGTTAACCCGTCTAAAAGCCAAAGGCTATTGGGAAGGCGGCTGCTGCAACGGAACAGGGACCAGAACCAGAACCAGATGGAGACAAACCTGACAGGCCTAAAAAAGAAAAAAAGCATTGCTGCTCGCATGTTACATATGCTTCTGTTTGTGTTTGCACGTGAGTGTGTGTATGTGTGTGTATTGGTTCTTATAATACTCTGCATAACCACAACAAGAGTGGCCATCAATTGTGCTTTGCAAAGGCACCAGTAGGCTCAAACCATGACTGCATGCACGCGTCCCCGGCGGCTGATGATACTGCTGACCACACACACGTAGAGCTGCACGCATGCAGGCTGTAAAATATTTAACTCCAGACTTCAATTCCCTGTCTTTCTGTCTTTGCTTGAGCGTTACACCAGGTTTTTGGGTTGTGCGCCACTGACGTTAATGTACTCAGAAGTCACTGCTGTTCTTTTATTTTGGAGATGATTGAACATGCATTTGCCCGTGTAGATTGCAGCGTCCCCTCTAGGCGTCCGAACGAAGGAGGTGAAGAACAGGGGGACCTGCTGATGTTATCTCCAGAGGTGGATTGCTTGCAGACCCGGTACACTTTGTTTGTCTGTCCTGCCGTGGGACTGTCAGCAGGACCCAGCCGACGTGGTCCTGATTACAGCACCGTCTTTCCCGTAGTGGACAGCGGGGCTTTGGGGCAGGGGGACATGCACATTTTAAACTGTGGACATCGCTGATAAGAGTAAATCTCCATATATCAACTGCTCTCCAAATAAAACCGTTTTTTTTGCCCTGTTTAGTCAAATAAAACACATTGAAACGCATTATAATTTAACGACCCACAGTAAAATTACAAGTTTGAGCTCAGGAAACTTAAACTAGAGAACTGTTGGTGGCCTTGTTTGCCAGAACTGAGAAGACCCAGCGAGAGAGAGAGAGAAGGACAAGATGATGTCATGCTGTTGGATTTCGGGGGATACCACCAACGAGTGGTGGAGGGGATTCAGTTGTGTAACGTTCAGTCCGCGTTGCCTCTTTATGAAGGCTGTAATTAAGGATCGGTTTGTGACGATGTGGGTTCTGCTGCCGCAGGACGCCTCGCCTATCTAACGGCCGTGCAGACCAACGCCATCGACCCTGGGAATCATGTTCTGTCATTTATCATAGGATTCCTGGTTTTCAGCCTTCCTCCCCTCCTGAAGCGTCCACTTTCAATCATGAAAATCACTAAACGAGTAGCCTCTTATCCCAGGTTTGCCTTTAAAATGCTATTGGAACACTAGTGTTCTGAATGTCACCTGACCTCCGGGAGCCTTTTGTCTGTGGCAGCACTTCGTCAAGTCAACTCTGTCTCTCATTAAGTGCATCGCGTATCGCATGACGCAGAGTGCCGGCATCCTCCGTAACTTAACTTTGTTACACCCAGCACGACTGGCAGATTGTATTTCTCACCTGCACTTAGTCCAATTGGCTTAAAAGCTCATCCGGCCACTCGTGTACCATCGAGGACGTGGCAACCCCAGTCCGTCAAAGCAAACACATACAGGCCGCAGGTGATCCAATCTGTCTTTTCTGGCAATTTGTTGTCTTTCGTATTCTTTGGAACATGATCGTGTGTTATTTTCTTGTACGATGGTGACATAATGAGCTCAAACGGCTGGTTTTATGAACTCCTGGTGCCGTGTTCTTTGCCGACAGACTACTGCACGCATGAAAAAATGTCGCGAACCACTACTGACACGAACAGATCGCACCGCACACTCACTCCGCTTTCATCCGCGCTCGCCGTGGTTTCTTGTGTTTTTCTAAAGCCCATAAAATAATAATTGCCCTTTTTTTTTTTCCCCCCCAGCAGATATGGCTGAGATATTTCCAGCGAAAGCCGAGAATTACATTAAAGAGTTAATTGAAGGGTCTTTCTTCTAACGCCACTGTCTGTCTCTCTCTCTCTCTCCTGTTCTCCTCGCTAAGCAGCGTCAGCCTGTCTGGGAGGCTGATCTGAAGGCTGCGAGAGGTGGCGGCTCTGTCGGGCGCACCAGCCCGCTGCTGGGTGACGCCCTCTTTTCCAAAGAGCTGGAGAACATGGGCAAGCAGCTCGCCGGTAGGCACTTCTGTGTGGTGTTTGTGTGCTGTGCCTTCAGTGATGGATCGCATGGCAAAGTCAGATTTAACGTTGGGTTATTGGTAGTTTACGCTGTGCAAACGTTTACACACACACACACACACACACACACACACACACACACACACACACACACACACACACACACACACACTTTGGGGAAGAGTGCAGCTATAGAATGCACTAGTTTCTGGCCAAAGAATTTTCTTAGACCCGAGGTCCTCAGATGGTTTCATTTCTAGTTGTTTTACTCTGAGTTAATGAATATTCAGGTCGTGGCTCAGTGAAGCTGTTCAACAAGCTTAAGTCAGCTCTTTCAAGCCTTTATTAGCTGCTGATACTTTCCACGTTTTGGAGCTCGACCCTCGCTTTTCATCTTATATTGTCACCCCAATTATGTGGCTGTTTGGTTTGTTCCTTGTCTGCCGTGTGGGATATGGGGAAGCTCATGTGATCTTGTGGGGATTTCTTTCCCAAATATCCAAATAAATAGAATATGGTGGATTATTTTCAGGGATATGAAATTATTTTACCAGATATGCCGTTGGGTTGAAGAAAGACTTTTGATCAAAAGTTTAAAAGGTTCCTGATTTACACCCAGAAATAAGTGATTCATGTGAACAAAGGTAGGAATCACGTCTTTAGTACCACTCTGAGAAATATTAACTCAAAATATTAGGATGTTCTACTTCGACATATTGTATTAGTTTAAGCCTGCAGATGGATTACAGTCGAGCCAAATGTCATTACCCCTCTTGTTTATTTTTATAGGAGGGGCCTAATAATTCTCAATGGTTAAATTGCGTGCCTCGGCCCCCTATTCTGTTCTGCTTGATCAAAGACCTAAAGAAATGAAATCTGTTTCTATTTCTTCTCATCGCTTTCTCTCTGTGTCTCTGTCTGTCTCATTTTCTCCCCATCTTTCATTTTCCCGTCTTTATTACTGATTAAAAGGCATGAAAGGTTTATAGCACATGGAGTTTGATGCTCCCTCTTTGATCTCCTGGAGCCGTCATATTATGTTAGTCTCTGCAAGCGGGCGTGTAGTATCTCTGTTAAACACTGGACAGAATTTCAAAATAAAGCTGCTTGCAATAGCCCACTCATTAATGCCAGGAATTCAGGGGAAATAACAGTCAAATCACGAGCGGAGCAACCTTTTACGGACAAAAACACGTGTTGTTTATCAGTACTGATAAATAACCTGGGATAAAAATATAAATTTTATGGGAACAGATTACTAATGAACACATCCTGTTTACGATGTGGCGATAACAGTCGTGGTAGACTTGGTGTGGGTTGTTAAAGGCTGGAACTGGGAATTCGTCATATACAGAACTTCCGTTTACTCAAATGTCATCCAGATGCACTCGCCCCCGATATTATGCACGTTAGAGAATTACATTATCTTTTTTCTTTAAAGGATTGTGTAACCGTCTTGAATAGATTTAAGACCTGCTAAGTATGCCTCAATGTTGGATTTAGAGTAGCATTGCAGACGTTTTCCACTTTACATGCACTTCACATTCTTTGTGTGGAAAAGCTCCATTCGCACAAAAACAAGGAAGCCAATGTTTGCAAAAATAATACTTGTCACGCATGTTTTTGATGTTTATTTAACGTCACACACATTCAGTTTTCCAGAAAAACATGCTCCTTATGAGTCATTCCACAAATTATCCTTCTCAAATGATAACTCCCAGACTGGTTTGTTGAATCCTGAATGCCAAGATTTTTAACAAATGATAAAACACGGAAAACATGGCCCAGATGTTTTTCGTAGAAGTTGGCTGCGGCCCTTTCTTTCATAAACAGACATGTTTGTGAACTAATTTGCGTTCAAAAACGCAAGAAAGTGTTTTTTTCTTTTTTTTACCAGCCCGTTCTTACTGTATATCCACTTGGAACCTTTTCTAACAGAGGAAGCTGGATTCACCACGATTTACAGTGCCTATAAATATTGTCATCACTGCCCAGAAGGAGGATTAAACCAAGCGGTCTCGCCCACTTTATTAATGCTCGGTAAAGTAAAGTTTGAATCATCGGACTTGTGGGACACGTAATCACCCTGCAGCCTATTAATGTGTACATTTATCGCTGAATCTCTTGATTTAGTAGACATTTTTACCGTCGTTGTATAGATACTGTATAAAGCTGTTTTGAAATGTGTCTGGAAAAAAATAACTCATCCTGCTCAGCTGTTGACTCTGAATTAAATCTAAAATCCGGATGCTGACGTTTCTCCCCCTACAGAGGTTGAGAAGGACCTGGCCAAGCTGGCAGAAGTAGGGAAGATGACCACTCGGGGCGCCAACAATCCGCACGGTAGCCTGATCCACACCCCTCTGCGCCACAGAACCCTCCCCGACACACTCAACCTCACCGGCCTGCTCTCCGGGCCCCGGTCTCCGGCCGCCAGCCTCTCCGGCAAACCCTGCGGTTTTGGCCTCCCTCTGCTCAGCCCCAAGCCCACCTCCGTGGTCGTGGGTCGGACTCATTCTCCCAGCAACCCCGGCAGCAGGACTCAAACCCCGAGGACGCCCAGCCGGCCCTTGACCCCGAATAGTTTACTGACGCGCTCCAGCTTCAGCCCCGGGCCCCATAAGGAGGTGACCTTCAGGAGATCGCGGAGCCGCCCCGTGACGCCGACGTGTCAGCCCGCGCGTCCTCGGGCGCTGCTCACCCCTCCGGGACTGAGCACCACGGACAGCCTCGGTGCCAGCCTACGGGCCTACCTGTCTGAGGTAAGGCCCAGATGGGATCGCTTGTCGTTAAAAAGGCCTCGGTTGCTCACTTCGTAGAGGTCATACATGCATAACCAGGCGTTGCCTGTTTGGGCAAAGCTAAGCTGGCGGTTTTCCCATCATTAGGCCGTATGCTAAGCTAAGATGACTGACTACTGGCTGTTGCTCCATATTAAATTGACAGAAATGTAGAGTGGTATTGATCGTCTCATTTACCATCGGACCGGAAAGTGCAAAAGGGAATTTCCCAAAACCTCGATATCTGTTCCTTTAACCATCGAATCTTCCATCCCCGTAGTGCGGCTTCAAGTTCTACATGTTGTGTTGGATCTATTTCCCACTTAAGTGCACACACAGTGTATAAATCATGGAGTAGATTGTCATAAACTTTGGGTCAAGGAATTGAAAATCACACTCAACTTTATTGTAACTTTTTTGTATAATTGGAGTGAACTCGTCTTTGCTGAGTGTTAAATGGGCCCAACGTCCAAGTAAAGCTGCTACACAACATGAGAGGCGTCATCGTGATCGAGTGCACCAGAACTCACAATATCACACATGTGCATAGACACACGCTTCATGTGTGGCTTGATGGAGAGTCGTGGAGGTCCATACAGTAGGATGTCATTTCATTGTGGAAAAATGGGCATAAAAGGAGAACTTTCAATGGAATTTATTTCTCATATTCCTTTCATGATTAACTCAACAGTGGCGCTTTTAAATACAAGACCTTTTGAAGGCTTTATTAACGGTGGGCAGGAATTCTCCAGTGCCTCTTTGACAGTTATGCTAGTTGACACCTTGTGAGATTATCAAAAACACTCGTGCACCCAGTTTGCTTTTATTGAAGCCACCTGGTCCCACGTAGGACGACTACGAGAGGGTCAAAGAATCCTAAACCTCTTTAGTTACTGCTTGTCTCTGTGATATTGTCTTTCCTGACTATTTATGTAGTCATTTAAAGGATTGTAGTTCCATCGCTTTAGCAAAGTGAGGTATTTTATTTGTAACGTTAACGTTTTGGCCTAGGTAGCTAACCGAGTCTTCCATTGTTTTGGTTTTGCTCTATTTTTCCATATCAGGATGAGTTTTACCAGCAGTTGCAGGCCATCCGACAGCCCTGGCATGTTCCCAGTGACACGGAGAGTGACATCCTGGAGCCTCCTGAACAGGATAAGAGTGAGAGACCCTCCCGTATTACTTACTTCTGCCGCCTTTGTCTCCACTTTAATCACTACATTTGATTTGTTTATCATCTCCTCATTCAGCTTCCCTTTTTCCCGGAGAGTCTGCTGGTAGTTTCTCACAGTCGAGCGGCTAATCCATTAAACTCGCTCTGGATCTATTAAAACGTAAAAGATTAATGGGCGAGTATCGCTTGTAAAAAATGTTGATAGAGCAAAAGGGTCGACAAATGGAGTTTTTCCATATCTCACTGGTGGGTGAAGAAGTTGTCATATAACATTTCCTTTCCTGGCATCAAGTAAGAGATATATCTCTATCGAGATCCAGTTGATAGACATGAACGGTTCTTTAAAGTCGTAAATCCAGTCGTACCAGTGGTCTGGCTGGAACACAGTGCAGCATTTTACTCCGGCTTTGAAAAGGATCAAATTTGATCAGACCTTTCTCGCATAAATCACATGAATGTATGTGGCTGTATGGTCCCATTGTCAGAGGCTTGTAGGTCTCAATTCACTGAGGTCCACTAACAAAAATGTCAAATTTATGCTCTCTCAACTTTGGTTAACATATGAGGAAAGTTCTTTGATCCCCTTTTTGTACTTTAGTTGGACTATATAAAAAGAACTTGTAAACATTACATATTTCCACCAATCAGGTAGTTTTAAGACAAAGTCGTGGGAGAGAATAAACCGCTCTCAAAATGTGGTTATTCTTTAGTTCAACCAATATACGGAAGACATTTTGTATTGTAGGTGTCCGTCCACTACTGAGTCAAAAAGGGCAGCGAGGAAGTTGATTAATGAACAGGTCTAAAGATTATACTGTCAATGAAACGTTCTTCTTTTGTCAGTTAAAACCAACACCAGCTACTCAAAACGACGCTATTGCGAACAAAAGATGAGGCAGGCAAATGTCTGTCCCTCTGAAAAACAACCTCCTCGGGTTGTTTATTTTTTATTTTTGCCAAATGTGTATCTTGCAAAATAAACGGATAAATGTTCCAAATGGTCCCCGGGGGCCTTTTCTAATCCTCGGCATTGGTAATGGCACGTTGAGCAAGGACACGAGCCACGCGTTGAATTGGAGGCAGCTTAGACACGCCGAGGGAGAGAGACTAAAGAGACACAACAGCCACAAGACGTGGCAAGAGAGGGGCCCCAGACCACTGCTGGCTGAAATCTGCTTGGTATTAGTGTGTGTGTGTGTGTGTGTGTGTGTGTGTGTGTGTGTGTGTGTGTGTGTGTGTGTGTGTGTGTGTGTGTGTGTGTGTGTGTGTGTGTGTGTGTGTGTGTGTGTGTATTAAACATGCGAGTGGTTGTATTGCGCGAAGTGAGATATTGAACTTGTTTTCAGGGACCATTATTCATCATCCATATTACTTTCTACTACTTTCTTTCTTCTGGCAGACCTGTGAAAAAGATGCCAGGAGTGTTTGTCCATGAAGTGGTTTGGTCTTTGTACCTGTACTGCATAATATACGGCTAAATTCATTAGCACAGTGACTTCTTACTGTCACAGCAGACGAGCCCAGACCAATTGTATGTAAGAGATGAATAACGGGGGGAGAAATCCATTATTATTATGTCCCATTATTCTATAAACTTGCTACAACCACACGTACCACAATGGGAATGAAAGAAGTGTGTCCTTCTTCCCACATTGTCCTTTTACAGCTGTGGGTAAGCAAGTCAGATTGCTTAAAACATATATTTACAGTGTTTAAAGATAGTTTGTCTTATTAATCTACCGATAATCAGAATCACTCATTGCAGAAGCATGAGTGATGTTGGAGCTGGTGTAGATGTGGACCATTTCAGCATAAACACCAGTCGCCGTACTAAAAGAACACTGTGGGAATTCTCAGAATTAGAAAATTAAACTCTGTGCAACTGAGTTAGTTGGTGTTTAAAGTAACTATACGATTTTCACAGCATTCATATGTCATATAACTCTTAGCGGCCGGGTAAGAAACTTATGTCCCCGAATATGGAATTGTTCCTCGGCCCTCATGCTACCTTCACTTTGCATGACACATGTTCTGTCTCCGTTTTTTCACAGGTGGTACACGCGATGCAAATAAAAGATCTGTGTTTTCAGGTGAGAATTTGAACGGTCGGGAAGCTTCACAGCCCGAATCCCAGAGAATCGGACTCAAAACTCAAAATGTGCTGTATCATTTGAGTCACCAGAAAAACAATTTTGCTTTTGCAAGCAGCAGCCTTAAGTATAGAGAGCCTCAAAGTCTGTCAATGACCTCATCGGCAGAGTCACAACGTAACCACCGATGGCCGGTCTTACTCCACCTTCATTTATGGTCCGTTCAATTACAGTCGCGGGCTAAATGGAGGGCACAGCGGCTCAGCGATGCGATTGGTGGAGGCCCACGGAGTGTGCAGACGGGAGGGAAGGCTGTTGCCCAGTTCCATTAAGTCACTTGGGCTCTGAGTTTACACGTAGCAGACGGCGTCGACTCTCAGCCTCAACATCGGGGAGGAGGAGGAGGAGGAGGAGAAGGAGGAGAAAGTCTGTCTAGTTTGAGGTTGTCTGCGGTTCTCCTTCTTGTGGCTCGGGAGGTGCCCACAGTTCCCAGTGCGAGCGTGCCAGTCTGGCGGGAGATCTGAGAGCCGACTGCTGCTGCTTGGCTATCAGAAAGCATCGCCACGGCAACCAAACTCAAAGCTGGCCGCTTAAACGCCCCCCCTGCCCCCCCGATCCCTGCTCTCCCAGAGTTTATTGTGAAATATGGTCGTTGGAACCTGCAGCGGGCAGCACCATGCCTCATTTTCCAGCTCCTGTTTGTCGATGACATGTTCAGATATTAAATGTCTGTATCGCAGTAATTGCCCAAGTTAAATGTGTCTGATTTTTGTTTCTAGGAGACTGATGTTTTTTTTTTTTCCTGTTTTTTTTCACAGGCCTATAGTGACGAAGACCAGAGACATTGATCCATCAAACTATTATGCAAACCGCTGGACATTTTGAATATGTGTACAGAGAAAATTATTTTTATAAATCAATGGCTTAAAAAAATAAATAAAATATATACCTTTTTCACTGATATTTCATAGACATTCTAATGTAACTGTATGATACAATGTCACAATATTACTCCAGAGTGTGGAATATTTATTGTTTTGCTTTATAGCATGCTGTTGCACTTCCATGTGGAATCCAGAAACGGATGCATTTTTTTGTTGAGAATTGTTTTTTTTAACCCTGGTGCATTTTCATGTTGTGAAGGCAGCACACCCCTCGTAAGGAAACATCTAACGATATGCATTGTTTAAAGATGTAGCCTTGTTCCAGTAGCAAATACGCAAGTTGTGCAAAGAACACAAGGAATGCTGTTGTATAAATTAAAATAATGTTCCCATTCTTCTGACCCTACGCTTCTGTGCTTCCTTCTGCAGGCGCAGCGTTGTGAACTTTGACATGCAAATCTTGTAAAGCAGCATTTTAACCGTCGTCCTATCGCATTAATAAAATCACACACACTGGAGTCACGGTGCGGATGTCCCAACACGTCCTCTGTTCCCCCAGGTACACAGACACACACGACCCATCTGCCTTCGTCCCTCAGACAAGTCACCGTGGAGACACAGACGTCGGCCCCTGGCTTGTGACGACGTTGCGTCTGTGTGTCTGCCTGGGCGCGTGTTAGTTAAACTGTGGTTGTCTGAATTTCACGCAGGCGGCGTCGGCTTTAAGAGACGCGGACACACCCTGCAGGCCGACACACCCTGATCCCTCCGTTGCTGCAGCCCCCCCCCCCCCCCCCCCCGGAGCAAACCCAACATTTCAGTACGTCTCTCGGGTAGTCAGCGAAACTACTCCCATTTCAATGACGTGGCGTCACAGTGGCGCCTTGATCTCTTCTTTTATATCACAATATTTCCCTGCGAGGAAAAGGCACACGGATGCCTTTGCACGTTTTCATTTTCTGTTTTCACTCTGTTGGAGTTGGGAGTATGATGGCCATCTGTTCACAGGTGTCCTGCAGTAATTTATGTCAGCCAAATATTGAGGCATGAGCCCCCCTCCCCTCCCTCTGTGTAGCTTTGAATACTCAATATGTCACAACTTATCATTACATCATAGCCACATGACTTCTTAGCGATTAGTCCAAAGCGGAAGATTTAATTTCATGTGGCTGATATATAATACAACATATGTCGTGTGGAGAGTCAACAGTGATCAAATATCATAACGTCCGATACCGTCTCTCGGGAGTCTGAAGCATGAAGCCTCCGATATCTTCTTAGGCCGTGTTTACTGTACAGGCTTTATACACCGGCACCATTGAAAGCAACTGCGAGGGCCACCCAGGAATAACAGCAGACATTACTGAACCTACAGGGAGATCCGGACCACCGTCAATGGTCAGCAGACTGACCCAGGTCTTAATTTACAACTTAACAGACGTGGATTTATCCCAACGTACAGCACAAATAAATTCACAGAGGAGAGGTATGCTTTGAAGGCATAGAAAGTTGGCATCGTTCCCTGCTTCAAAGGAAAAAGCTCATATGTAGAATAAATGTGTATTTCTCTGACTAGGAAGAGAAAACCAACAATCCGTGTTTTGCTTTCTGTGTTTTAGCGCTGAGCCCGTTCTCACAAAGCTAATGAAACCCAACCCCGCTGTTCTTTAGCTTTTCCCTTTTCTTTTTTTTTTCAAGTGAGTCATCGTCATGAAAGTGTTTCTCTCTCTCTCTCCGGTGTTATTTGACGGCCACGGTGGAAGTTCTGCTCCACACAAGTGTCCCCAGTTTGTTTTGTTAAAATGTGTAGCACTGGATGATCAGCAAAAGCCAAGACAAACAGATCAAGTCTGACACGTCGATGTTTGAAGAGCAGATTCAAACCCTTGAGCTGCTCTGCACCACTGGAACGGTGGGTGGACCAATCAGTCTGTATTTTGATAACTCCCATAGAAACGGATAGTTGATGATTAACAAGAAACAACACCAAAGAGAAAAGATAAAAAAACATGTATTCAGATCCCTACATAATGCTTAGTGATTGAAAACTAACATGACAGCAAGCGTTATACTTAATAGCATGTGTAAAAACGACATCGGGAAATTGGACCCAATTTACAAAAATGTTGTGTATATATTTAAATAATCTCTTTTAATATCTGAGCGGAAGTTGTATTTTACAATTGCAAAAGGTATTGACGTGCCCATCTGTAGCAGTGGCAGGAATTGTGGATTCATGTACCGTCTTGCACTTTTAACTTTAATTAACCTCTATTCATATATTATGCATCCATTTTTTTTTCCAGTTCAGCACTTCGACCGGAATTAAAATCCCTCCATCTGCCGCTCAGTAAGTAATGGTAAATGGACCCTACTTGTATAGCGCTTTTCTAGTCTTCTGACCACTCAAAGCGCTTTAACACTACATGACATCATTCACCCATTCACACCCATTCATACACATTCATACACATTCATACACTGATGAGAAGAGAACCATACACAGTGACACCTGCCATCAGTAACTAACATTCACACACTGTAGTCGCACCCACAGGAGCAACGTTGGGTTAAGTGTCTTGCCCATGCGGGTTAGCAGAGCCTGGGATCGAACCGACAACCCTCTGATTGGAGGACGGCCGTGCTCCCCACTCACCCACAGTCGCCCACAGGAAGGCAACTAGCAATTCTGTCTCTTCAACCCTTGCTTATGAAATATGCCTAATAGCATCATTTCCTCTCTTTCTTCTTAGAATAGACGTCAATGAAACAGCCGACATTAAATCGCTTTCACTGCCCGTTGCCATCTTATTTATTTGTACAGCACAAGAAAGACTCTGCATTTGAGTTTGATCTGAACACATCCTAAATCCTTTTGTGAGTTGTTTAAAACCTCAAGTAGCAGAAGGAAAACAATCCGACCATCCTCACCAACATCACAAACCAGAAGACATCCATCGCCGTTGTGTGGACGGTTGAGGCTCTCGGGTTTGGCAGGACTTGTGATGTGTTGAAGGACACGGCTGTATTAAAAGTGCCGTGTTGTTTCTAGTCGAATAGCTCACAGCTGTTTGCTGTGGCAGTTTATTGGCCTTCTCCTTTACAGGGGAAGTCGCAAAGACATCTGTTTATTTAAAACGATGATCAAGGTGTCCATCTGAAGTTTTATGATGAATGACTTTAAAACGCCTCATCGCCTTTGGTTGTCTTGTGTCTGAAAGGACACTGAAAGGACACAAGACAACAGCTCACTGCTGTAATCGGAAAAAAAATGGTTGTTTCAATCCTCTGGAACGTCGCGTGTCGTCGATGTCGTTCTTCACGAGAGTCGTCCAGCAAATCCATAAGGATTACCGAGTGGACGACTGGACAGAAATCTCTCTTTTTTTTGTGATCTCTGGCTGATTGTGAGGCTTTCCTGTCCAGTCTCGGTGAAAAGTCCCATAAATGCTCGGGGGCCTCCATCGTACCTCTGCGCCTTAAAGGCCTCAGCCTTGTGGGAACGGTAGTCGGGGCTGTCCTGTCTGAATCTCCCCCTTTTTCTTTTACCTCAGGCTTTTTCTTCTTTTAATGGTTGCTCTCCCTGACCGTGATGCGGTCGGCGCTCCAGACGCTCGGGGATCTCATTCGGAGAAGAGCGGGCTGCGTGCGAGTCACACGTTGGCGGGCGCTGCAGCGGGTGAGGCTCAATCCCGGGTCAGATGACTCATCCAGACTCGCCTCTGGCTCCAGGGACTCTTTGTGCTCACGTCAGTCTTATTATTGTTGAGACATCGATCCTTTTTGGATCACTGTCTGGATGTTTCCCTATTTACATATAAAGTTGCAGTCATTTTTATTGAGTCCGCCCATGGCTTTGTGCCCAGGTTTTGATTCATTCTGCATTGTCATGCAGCTTTACTCTAATTGAGTGCCAACTTGCTTTTGTGTCCTTTTGTTTGGGTTCATCCAGAGGCCGTGGATGGTGGGTTAAGACGTATCCGTGCAGCCTCAAACCCTTTGACTCACATTTAATAGATACAACTTCATTTATGCTGTAACTGCAACTGTGACAAATATGAAGTAGAAAACATTCTCAGTTGATTTCTTCGGTATCCAACGTCCATATGCTGAAGAGGACACGTGTTGCCAGATTCCTAAAAGTGATTTATATCACGCCTTGTGGATTTAAATCTCTTTTCTAAATATTTGCTATATCATATTCAACACATGCACCTTGATTATTTATGGCCTCAGTAAAAATAAACATTGAATCTCACGTGATCATAAAAGCTGTTTTGATTTAAAGAATTTCTCACAGAACGTGTTTTGCTTTTGCTCTTCTCTTTTTCTTCTCAAGTTTATGACTTCCTTAATCACGATTACGTACGACCCGCTGCTCCCAACGTCCGATTCACAAACTAAGCGGCTGAAATGATATAAAAACATTTGATTTGGCAATAAAGGCTCTTTTTTTTTGTCCGTGTTTCTTCATCGGGGCTCGAGGGACAGCTCGCAGGAAAAGGGCGGAGTGCAACTGAGCGATGGTTCTTGTTGCCGGCCAGTCGGCGGGGGAAGCGAGCTGCCAGCTCGGCTTTGTTCAATAGCCTCAAGTGGTTCTCTGACCGCAGGAGAGCAGGGGAACGTCTGTACTGAGGCCAGGAGAAGTTTGAGCACCCTAAGCTGCTTCGCACCTGCTGCTCCTTTTTCCTTTTGGATCGAATCCCTTTCGTTTAGCAAGTAGTGTATGAGAGGCCTTTTGTTTTGTCGCTTCTCTTCCCTCGTCGTGATCAGCTTCAGTCAGTTGATGACTCGTGCGTGATGAGTTGAGTTGAATTGCAAGTGTTTGGTTCTCACTGAGATGACGCGTCTTTCCCCCCCCCCCCCCCCCCCCCATCAAAAGTCTGTTCACAGTGAACGGGGACGTTAACGAGTCGGATGTGATGTTGTGACGGACCACAAAAAAGAAGAGGGATTTCTTGCACTTTTTTCGGAAAGAGCTCTGATGAAATTGAGTGACTCAGAAGTGTGAGGGGGTTTGTTTTACTTACATAAATACTTTCCACTTTGTTATGATTTTGAGTTGTCCCAGATTGTTTTTTCTAACTCTAGTCACCAAAAGAACAGCGTGTACCTATTCTTTTTATCGAGGGTAATTCCAATCAAAGGGTATTGCGTGTAATGTTTATCCAAATGGAGTAGCTCTGAAACCTCAGCAGCCTGTTTGAACCACAGGAACAGAGCGTTGTGTCACACGGCAGCTTGCCCACCTCAATCAGCACGTTTTTGGCCCCCACACTTATGTTTTATCTGCTATCAGGTGAGGCCCGCACTGACATCCACAGAAGACCATACAAAGCATGCAGGCCAACTTTACAGTACATGATCTCATTGGTGCGCAAGAGCGAACACGAAAATAAAAGTGATTCATGGGCAGGCAAACGTTCTGGGTTTTTTTTTGGTATCCAAAGCAACTTTGGGTTGAATGTGTAAAAACACCATCAGCGCTTTATGGAATGTTTATGGGCTGTGAGCTTTTAGAGATGGATGATGGATCCACCGGTCTTGCAGGACATCTTACTTGCAGTGCTAGACTGTAAGAGTTATTAAGAGGGCTGTTCACTTCATCACATTGAAAATCTCTCTCTCCACCACCGCTCGCTGATGAGAATCGGTTCATTTGAGACCTTTTTAAGTTTACATTAAATCCCCCAAAAGAGGCAGTTATTCAGCCCTTAATCTTTTGTCTCTCGCATTATCTCGTGGGGTCAGAATCTGCCTGTTAAGTCTCCATTTACATTGCTGTTGATACATTCGTCACGCTTGGATCATGTCAAAAAGGGGCCTCGTGGATGATTGAGGATAAATCCTTGATAACCAAGCAACTTAAGTGTTCCTCCATGACGTCAGTCGGCGGTGGAACGTCGCACGGCGAAGTGCGAGTCTTTGAAGTCCAGGCCAAACGATGGGGCTTTTGGGGCTGATACTCGTTTCTGTGATTCATTACGACGCTGAAGGGGGGTGAAAAGAAGAGTAACTCGAGGGGAAAAAAAGGAGGTTAGAATGAACATGCCTTGCCGGCGGCCGTGGTGTTTGTGCCTCGGGTCCAACGGGGAGACGAGGATGAACCGTGCCAGCCCTCCACAAGAGGGCACAGGTGATGTTGCTCCTGAGGGCCGGCTGTGTTTCCCCCTGGAGTGTTTCTGAGGACATGCCTGGTTGGTAAGACCCTTCGCGTCGAGCCGCGGCCCGGCGCCGGTCATTGATCTGCCGTTGTGATAAATCACGTGTCTAGCGTCTGCTGAAAGACGGAAATGGCCTGGTAACTGAATGTGAACAGGCTTAAACATATACACTGGTAATTTTGTTTCGAGGGGGGGTTGCAATTTAAAAGGCCATAAGTGATTTAACAGGATATCAAAGGGGCATTTTCCTGCAGCATAGGCGAGGAATGTTTTCATTTGTTCTTATAATTATCAGGCAGAGCCACTTTACAGTTTGTCCCTTAATATAATCATTTGAACTAGGTACAAATTGTTACCCCAAGTTGAAAATGAAAACTTGTACCTCTACCACTACCTTCTCCCTCCTGGTTCTGATTTAGCGTCCCTCCGCTTGGCCGAGCAGGTTTGCGTAGCAGGACTATGAAGTGATCATGATGGTATCACCTGCCCTTTAGTGCTGGATGTCAGACGCTGAAACAGAAGAGCAGTCGGGGGTTTGATTTACAGCAACATGTGGTGCGGGGCTGCTGTTTGTCCGCGCAGTTGGTGTGCTATTACACATCCTTCCACTCTGTAGATGGCACCATATGGTGCCAGAGAACTGTGAGTTTGTCTCACTGTGTCTGGAGTTTTTCTTGGAATAAAAAGCAGATAGTTGTCTGTTTTAGGGATGGGAATTCTGAACTGACTCGCTGTTGAAACCCGGGTACGACGTCAAGAACAATAATGGTTCAGACTGATATCGGCGCTTTGAATTTATTTGTCCTTTAAGTAAAATTTAAAAAAATGCTCACCCGTGGCTTTTTTTCGTGGTGCCTGGTGTTAAAATGGACTTTGCCTTTCCTCAGTGTACCTCGAAATAGTATTCTCTTGAGAGGTGGAAACCTCTCTTAACATAATCCTTATACCCCCCCCCCCAAAAAAAAAATCAATGCTTAACGTTAACGTGTAAACAGACGGGCAGCTGGAGGGAAGGCCATGTGTCTCGGACAAATCAGCCGAGCCGGCCCGTCATGTAGTGCACTTAGGGTTGTTCACACCCGCCCCTCTCTGGCTGTCGGGGACGAACAGAGGCAAGGAGACGGCCGCACAAAAGAAATATTTGTCCAATCTGTCCAAGCAAACTTCCCGATTGAGGAGCGAACTTTCCCATCGCAGTTCTCAGTGCTTGTGTGACATGTAATTGAAAGAGGGATGGTGCTTTGAACCGAGAAGGAGGCCGTCTTTGTGAAGCCTAATGGCCACTGACAAAATAAGCAACTTTTCATTTTCTGCCGCCTGTTTAAACGAAAAAATAAATATAATTAGGTTTTTACTTCTGCTTCTTAACAAGACATTTAAAGTAACAAGAGGAGAACTGGGGATGAGAAGACATTGGTTTTACGCCACATTTCCCACTACAAATGTTCTTAAATACCCTTTTTGAATACACCAAACGAAAAACTTCATCCCTAGACAATGATTACCATATGCAAACATCACGTAAATCCCCATTGTGACATAGTTAAAGGCTCGCCATTTAGACACAACGTCTTCCAGTCCATAGCTCTCTCCGCTGCTCACAGGGCTGGGTTTCCTCCGCCCTGTTTCCCCTCTCAAACGGCTTTTGCTCCCACCATCATCACAAAGAGCCAGGAAGCTTGTTCTGTGTGCGACTAAAGCGTTTTCTCTCTCTCAATTCATGAGAGGCTGTTGGGTCTGCCGTCGAGAATCTTGATTCACTGTGTGTGGATTCCAATGGTTTCAGTGTGGAGGGAAACGGGTTGCCAGGGCGGAGGGCGGGGGGGTTCAAGCGAGCTGTTTGCTCATGTCCAGACCAGCAGAATGGATGAGGACACAGATGGGATTTCTCTCTGGTGGACTTTTCTTCTGAGTTAGCTTCTGTGTGTTTGGAGAGACATGGAAACCTCTGCTATAATGGGCAGGCATCCCGTTGAATGAGGGGAGACTTTGGGGCCGTCGCCCAACAAGGATCTGAATGGGATGTGGGAGACGCGCAGCAAAAGTTGTGTGTGGTGATGTCAGGGGGGGGGGGCTAGCCGGCTGGCGAGGGGACGTTTAGATGAGGTCAATATTAACGTGAATGACCCACGCTGTCACCAATTCTAATCTACCTTTGACATTGAGCATGTGTGTCCGTACCACTTGGTACATTAATGCAAAATGGTGGGCCGACGCTTGATGCAACTCAGGCCCGTCCGGGCCTCGCTCTCTCTGAGGCTCCGTCGAACCGCGGCACCATAAAACTTCAAAGCCCGGACTAAAGAAATCATCTGGGTTTGTTTCTCTCCATGCCGAGTATACTTCTGCTTTTCTCTGGTGGGCCGTGCGGGTGGGGGAGGGTTTCACAAACAGCAGCACATTTTGAAAGGGAAAGAAAGTGCATCTCCAAGAGCTGCGTCCAAGAAACAGTTCCTGGCTTAATGCGGACGTGGACTGCACTATATCTGAAATAAATAGCAACACTGCAATGGGAGAGATGAAACCGACTTCCCATGACTTGTGTATTGATCTTTCCCACCAAATAATGATATATCAACACTATCTTTTGAATTGAAAAGTAAAAATCAGTTTTGTCGATTGTGTTGGGGGCTTCACGTCAACTACAAATCAAAACAGGTAAAAGTTTTCAAAAATGAAGTGTCCTAATGCAGCAAAGTAGCATACTCCATACAGAGGGTGCTAATCATTGAGGTGTCCTCTGACCTCATGCCTGGGACCAATTTGCTATTTTAGACCCCGCCAGAAGCCAAATGACCCAGACGGCATTGCTCCCGGGGTCACAAAGTCCCCTTTATCTTGACAAGGCGGGTCTCATTCAGGAGAGAAAGTGTGGATCTGTTGCAAGTCATTTTTCAAGATTGACTTTCAAAGGACACACGTTGACGAAGAGGCGGCTCTCCGGTCCACCGTTCCGCCGAGCCGGCTGACACAGCGTCCGGTACGGATGGGATTTCCACTTTTTGGTTTGCACTTTGACTTTGGTTTACCAAAAGGCACCAATTGCGGGTTAAATCACTCGCTGCGAAGACGGCTTTAATGAGTTAAAACAATAAATCCCGTGGGCGTGCGGGGGGTTGTCGAATAGGGGTAGAGCGTGTGGTGGATGGTTTGGTGGTGGGGAGAGTTCCGTGGGGGACGCCGTGAGTTGTCGACAGGTGAAGCTCGACCAGCGGCGAAAGGTCAAGAAAATTTCCGTGGCGACAACGATACGGAGCGCCTGAGTGATTCGAAACGGGTTTTCAGTGGGAGAGTTTGTCTTGGAAGGATTGTCACCAGCTCTTGTTTTCTTCATATTCATGTGTTTCTTTGTCTATGCAGTTTTATACACATTACATTTAATAAAGGTGCATCTTAATGCAGCTGCTGAAAAATGGCAAGTGATTTTACCTTTGGCAGTGAGTATGGAACGACTGACCATCAGTGAATAGCAGAGAAAAGTGATTTCTTGAGATGGACATTGATTGAAATGTAATGATGGGTGTAATCAGCTATAGCCAATTTCGGTTTACTTGAAGCCCCAATTAACTGAGCAAGAAACCCGGTCTACTTGCACCTACTATTGTACAGAGAAACCGGAGGTTTCACAAAGGTTGCCGGGGTAACGGCCATGTTGCCTCCATTCAGTATGAGACTTGCCCACTGTTACAAGAAGCACAGACAAAACAAACGCTTCCCCTTTTCAGGATAGTGCTGCTTAAAAGCCCCGGTTGACAGCCGAGGTGTCGGAGGCTACGTGCACATCAGACCTAGTGGAACAGAACTTTGTGCACAATGGGCACATTAGCATCAGGTTAAACCAACATCGCGAATGGGAGTGACGCCAAGACCATTAAAGAGCTGGAGCGAGCGCCGGGTCAGGGTCGGGTTACATGTTGTTGCGCCCCAGTTCTGCCCCGGACCTGTCCGTCAGACGGGAAGGCAGAGTGAAGGGGAGGAGGAAGAAAAGGCTGATGACTGACACAATTGGACACATAAGCGTTGAGCTCAACGGCGTCCGTTCAGCTGGACGCTGTTGCTTTCTCGGGCGTCAATCCGATCCGACGCCATTTCAAGAAGCCGCTGTCATTGACCGAGATGTTGCAATCCGGATCGACATCATGTCAGTGGGTAGTTACTCCCAACTCAACAGTGGGATGTCCGCGGCCTGGATGTGACATCATGCAGGGAGGTGAACCCAGCCCCCGGGTCGGGGCCCTAATGAGACCCGCAGAAGAGTCATTACGCTCGGTGGGAGAACGTTAGACTGTTGAGAGTAGCGACCCGCCGGGTGGAGAAGCCCCCTCCCTCCTCTCCCCCCACTCCCACTCCCTCCCCTCCTCCTCCTCCTCCTCCTTTTCCACCAGCTGGCCAACAGATGGAAGGACCTGTTGGCCAAGAAAGTGAAGGAGAAAACGGGAATGTGGGCGAAGAGGGGGGGGGGGGGAAACAATTCTGTGACAGATATATTGAATCACAAATCTGTGGATGCCTGAACCCGGGGCTTTTGGGAGCAGTCGCAAAAATAATTCTCTCTCACTGCAGACCAGCGTGTTTGTGTGTAGGGGTGACGCTCGGCCCAGGGGGGGGGGGTCGCCGATCGGGTTATGCAATGTTAGCGTTTGGTGTGTTTTGTTTACAGAGCCTGTGGAATGGAGGAAGTCACATTGTGCGGGGGAAGAGGACGGGAGGCCGTACCAGTTGCGGGGTTTACACTTGTGGTCAGGCAGCGTTGGAATGATCTCTGTCCTGCTGTTATTTACCTTCCAGGTCCTTCGCAGAGGAAACCGCTGGGTGTGGTGGGATCAACAGGGACTTGTCCTCCTGGATTTGAACAAACACCGCCTCTTCAAATCGGCTGGGAGTGTGTGTTTGCGGGGTCTCATTGGGTGCAACATTTTAAAGCTGTATGCACAGGTGGTAGCAATGGAAAGGGAAGTCGGGTCCCAGATTAACGGGTTTCTTTGTTGGTTTTGGTTTGATAAGTGCTGTAAAAAGTTTAACGTGTGTATTGATATATTGTATCTTTTAACAGCCATTTTCTGTTTGCTGCAAAACCTGCCTTCAAATAAAATGAGTGACTGTCTTGTGAGTCCTATAGAAAATATTTAGAATGTAATAGATTTATGGTTTTATTAGCACGGGAGGATGGAACGCTATTAAATGAAGTTAAATGAAGTATAAATGACAACTTTGATACACCTGAAGAAATATTTTCTTACAAAGCTGTGTAGTGAATGAGTGTTTTTTTAATCTACTGCTTCAGCAATAACGTAACCACAACACATCATGCCCTGAAGTGAGCTACTTATTTACATTTAACAATAATCCAATTTGACAATATTGGACTAATATAAAATGGGATTTCTTTCCACTATATATTCCAATCCAGAAGTAACACCGTGAGAATTTTTGGTCGTGGGTTTCACACACTTTCTTCATTAAAAATATGAAGGCAAGAGGTTGAGCAATATACAGCAAAGTGCAAAGGAATTGACATCACAGCATACGTATGTAGTTGTTTTACGACTTTGTACCGGGGATCAGATTATGCTTAATTTAAACCCCCTATTTTAAATGTTTTTAAGTTAATATAAACGTAAACGCGCATTGTCTACATATTTGTTATTTAGTTTTCTGTCACACAATTATGCAGTGTCATTAATCCTGAGATTTTTATTATAGTCTGTCTATCAATCTAGTTTACGAGCTATTGTCTTCTGTTATTGCCATGAAGAGTAAAGACTGCTCTGGTCTTACCAGGGTGACAATGCTCCCGTAAACAATTTAACATTAAGACGTTAAACGATAACATCTGACCTGATGTCCTGGCAGTCGGGGGATGTTATTTCCTGTCCTTTCCTGTTATTTCCATTATATTCATTTGCTGTGGCGCTAGTAGGTAATGCAGGTTGGTGTCTTTTAATTTGAAATTATTTGTCATTTAAAAGATTGTTGCATTTTGGGTGTGCCCTTTTTACATTTTTTAAAACATTTTTTCATCATCATTTTTTAATGTGTAGTTTACCGCTGTACTACCAGGGAGTCTTTTGATAGACTTCTGATAGTCTTTTCAATACTGGTGACTTCACTTCACAGGTGCCGGGCCCAACTTGGCATTTATAATGTGTTAGGAATTGTTTCCATGGCAGTGAGCAAATCAGCTTGAGTCGTTCCAGCTGTAGTTTTTTTCGCCAGTTTTACACATTTTTTCAGTTTCCCCAACCAATATTTACGTGGCCCTTGGCGGATCAACAACAACTTCTTTTTGTGATTAACGTCTCGTTTGGTATCCGCACACACTGATTACCCTCAGCTACGCTTTTACGACAGCGTGACGGACATTCGCTGCCATTATTGCGTCACAAATCAAGGCCTTCGCCTCCTTCCGCCCACCCTTCTTCTACAACCCTCTCCTTGTCCTCTGCCGTTCCTGCCTCACAATCAACGGACATAAAATGCTAATTTGCCGGTCAGTCGTCCCGGGGTTTTGTCTTTCAGAGCAGATCCGACCGGCCTGGGGACAGTCAGTGAGGGACAGCTGCTCCGCGGTTCACCGACCGTGTGTGAGAAGACGGTCATGGCGGGACATTCCTCGGGGCTTTACTGTCCACTGCCCCTGTGCTTTGTCCCGTTGGGGACGCCGCATCCCGCTCACAGCACCAACCACGCCTTCCGCTGTTGGGATTTTGTCACCAAAGCTGGACGTCACCACGCCATTCTGAAAATAGCTCTGTTTTAAGGCTCAGACTTTTATGCATCTTTTTTTTACTGCTGTCTGCACTAAAGGACATTCTTGGAAAAATAGACTTGATTTAATAGTGCGAGAAACATGCTTGACTTGAAGTTCTGAATACCTTGTTGACCAGGAATGTTTAAAGTGCTTTAACTCTCTGTAAGGTTTGGACATAATGACGGACGGCATCCCGTTGCGCCGATTGAACCACTGATGTGTGGCACCAAAAGTTCCGTGTGCTAAATGTGTTGTTTATTGTTTTTTGATCGTTCGGTACGTACTTGGATTTATGTCCGTCTGAGTCCGCAGGTGAGAAGTCAGCACCGGATGAACGTCTTAAAATAAACTGTTATGCCCTTCACGGAGTGCCCATAAAGTTTAAACCCCAATGCCTCTTGGAACTGAAATCCCCTTGTCTCTTGTAGTGAAAACGGGATCAATTGAGCATTCAGGATTTATTCCTGTCAGGTTTTGGCACATTATACACCGTGACTTAACAAGACTAACTTGTGTACATATAACCCTATAATTGGTTTGAGATCCTTGCAATGGTTTGTCTTTAGCCCCCTGGAACCCTCAAATCCCTTCATGCTGGTAGTTTGAGTGCGCATTGTTCTTCAATAGCCGCCATGCAGAAATCATTTTAGTACCGCTGTTTGTGCAGTTAGACAAAAAAAGACCACAGAACATTTGCCGTAATTTCATTTTTAGTGAATTGACATCATTTTTATATAATGCCCTATAAAGCTGTGCTCATTTTTAAGAGCGGCGGAGCAATACGAGAGGGGGCTAAGTGCCTTGCTCGCAGGGCTGCTGAACACAAGCACATTAACAATAATCCCGATGCCAAAAAACGTCAACATCCATGATGTTGTGTGCATGTAGACACCAGAAAGTCTCCACCACTTTGAGTTCAGCCGCAGAGTATTCATTGTGCACGTCTCTTTTTTCCCCTTTTTCTCATAGGGTGTATTTTCTGGAGGGACTGATGACATGATGTCATACGTCTCCGCTTCCCAGTCAAAACATCCTCATTGTGTGTTTAAACGGTTAATCATTACCTTGCGCTAGCGTTTTAAGTCTTCTGTGTGACTTCTGCCCTGAGTGGCTGACACCTGCTGATAAGATCAGGAGATTGCGGGAGTCATTGAGGTCCCCTTTTTGCAGGCCGTCATTTCCTCTTTTTACGCCTCTCTGTCTAAAGACGTAATTGAATAACCTTTATTGGCCTTTTATTTCTCGGGCCGGGACGTCGTGGACGTACCACTCCTGCGTCTTTTACATTGCTTGTTGTCCGAAGCTAGAGAAGTATTTTTCTTTTTTAGCCTCTCATGCACCTCAGTACAGGATGACACGCTTTACATCTTCCATCTTTTCATTTTCCACGACATAACTGAACGGTGAATGTCGATGCAAAGGACATTATCAGCTGGATAATTGGCGAGTAAAATCATAATTTGATAAAGCAGAATAAATTCTTTGAAATGAAGCCATCCTTTGACGAAAAATGTCCGTCTTCCGAATTTAATGCTATCATGACTCAACAAAATACGTAGATAATCGCCCAAGCAGATCATCCTGGTTTTGCTCAATCGGCCACCTTCTTTTAATCATTGAAATAAGTGCAGAACCTGAGTCAGCAGTTGTTTTCACAACGTCAGCAAAGGTTGTCTCCTGGACTCGGATTCTTCCCATTAAGCACGTTCTCCTGGGTTCGAGCGTTCACAGTAGTCGGACTGTTAAATGTCATTGTCAGCATACAGTGCAAGTCAAAAGTTTGAACACACTTTTTTTTTTGGTAATGTTTATCTGAGGGGCGATATAACTGCATTGCTGTTAAGAATGACCGAGCCGCCGTCACGTGATCAATATGCTTTCCTTTCCTCTTTCAACTCCGTGATGGTCCTAAACGGGTCCTGCAGCCTTGACCCGTCTGGCCTTCCTCCCAGCCACACTAATCAGGGAACCTTGTGTGTGCTCGTCTGGCTCTCTGGGAGCTCCCTAATTTACGAGTCATTTCCCAGAGAAAACATGCCGCCTCAGCAAGTCCCGTCACAAGGACGCGGGGCCGTTTAAGTGATGTTTGATTGCTGAGCGTGTGGAGGGGAGGCCAGGGGAGATGGAGGAAAGGAGATGGAGCGATGTCTGACAGGGAGAGAAAAGGGATTTATGAAGCACGTGTGACAGGAGTCAACATCTGGGATGACGGTGGAAGGGAGAAAAAAAAGAGGTGCGTATGATCGTGCAAACATTTGAAACAAAGTACAGCTTTATCACATCGCGTTATTACATTTGGGACATTTCCCCAAATCCCCAAATACCAACCTCATGGTGGCGCTGGAGGGAAAAGCTGGCATATCCTCACACCAAGTAATTGGGATACAAGTCTGCACTATCAATATCACTATAAAATGGCGTACCAATCCATCCAGGAAATGCTGACACATTGTATTTCACCGGATAAGTGAAAACTTTTTACCTGCTAAACAATCAATATCTTCCGGGCACCAAGGATATCTTAATAAAATACATTTCAGTCTGGACCAAAAGGGGGCAACTTAACGTTTCTGTTCCCGTCAGTAGGCTCAGAAATGATGTACCGCATATAAATCATTATTTAATGACGGAGCGCAACTGAGTGACACCCACGCCGGAGGTGAACTGCTCCCCAGTGACTTTATATTGCTCATAGCTGCCTCCTTCTCGTTAAAAAAAGGGCAGCACGCAGTTTGTCCAAATGACAGTTCTGGCTCGAGCGTTTGGACAGTGCGCGGCTTGTGCTGTAGTGGAATGTGGGTACAGCCGCCTGCGTTTTGGGTGCTTTCCAGCCCCTCGCTGCAAACAGTGGCATCGATCATTTTCCCTTCTGGGGTTGCTCTCTGTAGAGGAATCTCCTCCCCGTTTAGAATACATGACAACATCAGCATGGGCGCCTTCCACCTTCAAAAGGAAAATGAGGGTTGCTATGAGACTTTTTTGAGTATTTCATTACAATACTACATTTTAAGGGCCTATGTTCTTTTTTGACTGTGATCAAAAAGCTGCAGACGATTCACAGAGCTCCGTTCTTGTAGCATGAAGGAAATAACAACTCCATTACTGGATTGTTGCTGCAATGAAAGCCTTATTTCTTGCTTTCTTGTGGCGGGGTGGCTCCTGCTCCTCGACCCTGCCCCGCTCTCTCAATGTCTGTCTTGCTCTTGTAAATCTCTGCCTCCTTGGCCTTTTTTTTGTATCAGGCTACTATAATAAACATCTCCAGGCCCAAACGCTAGCGCCTGTTGTCGTTTTTACAGCAATTGTGCACGGCACATTTGAGGCTGAGCCGCATTAGCTGTCGAGGAGGTTATTAGCAGGTCGGTTCAATTTCCCTCTCTTTTATTTGAATGTCAGATTTTCATGATTATCACCGGTGCGGCGCGGCCCGACTAACTACAGGAACCGCTTGTAACGCTCCACCTGGTCCTTCTGAATTATCTCGACGTACCAGTGGACTCGCTGCTGCGTTTGTTTGATTTTAGTTTTTGCCGGTTAAGCCTGCAGGTTCCCGATGAGCATCACTTGTGGGGAATTATTGTCATTTTCGCAGAGTTACCTCTCGTTATCTTCTGCGGTCATTACGTCAAGACGAGATAACTCCGCTCGTGGCTGGCAGTTAATTGATTGAACCAAGTGGTTCTCATTTCACTGTGTTTTCACTGTGCGAGATCACAGCAGCAGAGATTGTACCGTGACATATAGTGTGTGTGTTTTTTTTGTTTAATATGGCCATTTATTCGCCTTCCTCGGGTTTCTCTGTATCCTCACCATGCTGTTTTCCATTTGCCGCTGTTTACAGTTTGACTATATCAAGTGACCAGTGCAACATGTCCGTGTAAGGAACTAATCAGGTAAATGAGTCTTGGCGGGCAGCTGTTTTTTTAAAAGCCTGTCTGGGGAGTATTTACGAGGGAGAAGTCCATCTTCCTTTGTGCACACGTTTGGTGATAATGGTCTATACTGCCCGAAATTCAGCCCCGCCATCCAAAGGTAAATAGAGCTGCGTCCACTGACGTTTTATGGACAAGCTGCGCATCTGTCAGTGGATCCAGATGTTTCTGCGGCGCTTATTCAAACAGTGAACACATTGTCATAGAAGCAGTCAATTTGAGAGCAGGAAGAAAGGGGGGGAAATGGCAAAATGCCGTAGCTTTGAGTTTACCTTACACTTTATTCTTCTGTTGCCGTATTGTTCCAACCCTGGAACAACAGGTGTTTTTCATTTATGTTGTTCTTAACGCGGCCTTTTAGTTCACCGCCTGTCTCCTACTACCTTCCTGCTGCCTGCAAACAGTGGCCTCCCGATCTTACCTCTTATACTTAGCTGCCTTTTCTATGTAGAAGAACAAATATATGTTGTTTGTTTAAGAATAGATGAGAAGTACAGATTTGTATGTTCTTATTTTCTCTTGTGCTAATATTTCTCAATGGTAAATAAATGCTCTGTGCAACAACAACAAAAAGAAACTTTAAAAAGTTGACTAACCGGCTAAAATAAACACCAAGACTTCATTCATCACAGCTGGCAGCAGCTTGTAAAGAAGCAGATTTGCCCCCCCCCCCACCTCCCTGCACCTTTCAGTGATGTCTCTGTCCACCGCGTACTTTCACTCACAGAATTAATGCCAAGGCTGGCTCACACTTTCAAAGGCTTAGTTGGAGAATCACAGCAAAAGTGGTGTTAAAAGTTCGGACGGCCGCACAAAGACAACAGCATGCACTCTCATAAAGCAGCATGCAAGCAGGGCGGCCACAAAAGCCCCCGAGGAGATTGCTAGAGTGGTCTCAAAAGTTCACTCAAACTTACACGCTGGCCTGACTTGGCTTCTTGGATGGTAGCCTGATTCTAAACACAATCTTCTGGTAATGTAGAAAAAAAACAGCCAGTCGAAATGTACAGTTTCTTGCTGAACAATCAGTTTCACAGAGGATTTTCAGTTTTTGGCACCATAGGCTTATAAACTGTAGCAGGAGAACATGAAGGCAACAGGGTCATCGGGTTTATCAAATGGGATCCTCCCATCACAGATGTTTTATTGAATGGTACATGACAGCTTCTGAGCCCAAACACCACCTCTACGCATGTCCACACACAGACACACACACACACACACTTTCCACTGCGGTTGTGTTTGGCTCAACAAGAAACTTGCTGCATAAATTGCTTTTTTAAAATCCTAATTTTAGTGTGTCATTAAGCTGTATTGCTAGGTATAGAGTTTAAAACTACTATTTATTAGTCTCATAAGAAGAGAGGACGGACCTGCTGTTCTGCATTTATTCGTTTATCTTGAATTCTTGTTATTGTGCAACACTTACTGGTGTGCCAGCTTGTTATGGATGATTTAATGATACAATTTCCTGTATTGGATCACATCTCCTTGAGAAAGGACACAACCCATTTGGATTGTATGAGGCAACACAAATATATTCATGATTGATACAGACACGTGTTTTTAAAATAAGTGAAATAGAAAGAAGTCTGGATCCCAGCTGTTATGCTTTCATTCCGGTTAGAGCTGCTGTCTGAATGTGAGCTATTGGTAAAGAGGATCCTTTAGGATATTTGAAACAGAGGATATGGTTGACAGTTTTCTCAGATTTCCAATTATGGGCAATTAACAACCAGATAGTAATTCACACTGAACCATCCCCAACCAGGAGGAATGAAGACTACCGTCTTTCGTCCATTTTCCAGCCATCCCTTTTCACACAGACACTTCACAAACCCGCATGGCACGGATTTCACATGGGTGGGAGGGAGCTGGAGTTTTTATTTTTTCACATTGAGCCCCTCAGCTGACGCCCGCAGGCCCCTTCTTTTCAGCTGCCGGCAGAACAAGGTTGCTTCTTGTCCGAGAAGCTCAGTGCCATAAATTAATACGCAACTTTGACTCGGAATCGGACTATAAACCACCCGGGGTCTGTTCATCTAGATTACGGAGGTCCCGGGGCAAACGAGCAGTGCGAGGTCGGCCACATTCAACATTTGCCCCGAATGAACCAGATAACGCCTCAAAAAAGAGACCTAAGAACACAGGACTATTTCTTTGTGGCGGGGTGGTTGTGCAACATTTGCTGTTGATGATATGTTCAAAGAAGCCAACGGACGCCAAGTTTGCTGTTGATTTATTGCTTTTTGACAGCCAGCGTTCCTTTTGTGAGGAAAAACATTTCATGTATTTATATTTTGGTGCCACAGCTGGTAATATGATAATATTCGGGGCTGAACGCATGTATCACATTCACTTTACCATCCTAACACCTGGGCCTGCTGTAACAAACCCGCTTCCCTGTTGCATTATATGAGAACAACAGTAAACATTTTATTGCACAAAGCATTTCATTAAATTCCTTCCACAGCCTCTGGTCTGAGGTCTGAGGTTAGTGGTGTTGTTTTGCGTTGGCACAGCTCGGGTGCAGGAAGTGACAGCTATTGTTTGCGCTATTGATATGTTGACTGTTGGGTCGTGGCATCCCGAAGAGGGCTAGTCTGGTTCCTGCCACATCGTTTTCAGCGGATTCAACACCCAACCGCACATACCGTTGGGGGGTTTAATGTTTTATCTCCTTGCCCGGTCTTTTTAGTTCATAAAACATTAGTCATTGTCATCATTATCGCCACACGTAATATGTTCATGTCCCTGCCCATCGTTTTTCACAACCATCACTGTCATCGCTAAAAAACAAACAAATACTACTCGGATGGCATTTAAGTGCAACTGCTTTTTCACGCTGACAATGTAGAAAACAATGTGGCACTGCTAATGATGTGGAGGGAACAGTATCCTTTACGGCAGAGCGTGCCAAAAAACACAGTACATTTCTGTAAATAAACTGTTTATTGTTGTTTTTTTAACATTTGCTGTAGGTTAGGGGCTTTTTGCAAGAGAGACACGAAAAGCCCTGTTTCAGATGAGTCATTTCTATGAATAGAGCCATCAGTGTGTGTTGTCTGACAGGACAGGGGTCCTGAGGATGGCATCGGTGGGGGGTCGTCTGCGTTTTTTCCTCAGACGGAAAGCAGGCCTTGCTCTGGTCCTCTGACTGATTAAGACAGCCGCCACGGGGACCAAAAGGAGCCTTTTGAGAATCACATGTAACGTTTAAATTGGAGCCACTGCAGGGGAGGTGAACTCACACAACCTCTGAAGAACATCAATTTAGTTGAAGTCACACTGAGATTACGACATGGCTGTCAACTCGGAGGCGAAAGAACAGCCGGCAGTGGAAAATTCCTGACATTGTTCATTAAAAATGGAGGAAATCTGTCTAAATCTCCTACATTTAACACTGTAGTAAATGTTTGTTTCTCTGTATGAGATAATATCTTGGCAAAATGTCCAGCAGATGCACTCCATTTTTATGATCAAAGGGCCGGAAAACCAGCATAGCAACGTCATGCCTACTGTATTTCACATCTGGAGCTGGGGACCTCAGTCATGCGTGGCCCCTTGTGATAATACGGATGAGTCGGTCTTCATTTTTTATTGGAGGCATACTGTTATGACTGGCAGCTGAATGTGTTTATAGGCAAATTATTTATCATGAAGTAGGATTGTTTTTTAAATCTAAGGATTTTTGTCTTGTACTTGTGCCGACCTCTGAATCAAAACGTGGACGGATGATGTACTGTATTTATTGTACCCTTGGGAAATCTCTATCATTGGAGTGCTTCACTGAAACATTTACAGATAATAGATGATTGGGAATTTTTTAGAAATGTTATCATCAGCGAGAGCCCAATAGTCTTTTGGGGGAAATCCTTCTTAGAATAAAAGCACAACATTTTCTTCGTTAGTTAGTGTCTCTATGCTTTAAGGGACATTTTGCCCCAAAGTAGCTTGGTTTTGGTCAGTAAACATTGCCTGTGAAATGATGAACAGGTATAAAAGGAGAATAACGTTTTTTATTTACGAATATGCAAAAATACAATTATATGAATCCCCAATGAAGTCAAACTGTCTTTTTAGGCACAATCTCAACATTGGTATCTGCATATAGAAAGCCTGCCTAGTTAAATATGGATGTAATTAGTGTCTGACACATTAAATCAACAGCTGCGGTGCACTTACTTGAGGAGCATCTTCATCCAACTACAGGAGGTCTTGGTTAAAAATGATTAACAGGATATGCTTCAATTATTTATATGCAGTGATTGAATTTATCAATCATTACAGTCACAGCTCAGTGGTTTGTTAGGTTTAGTCTCTGTGTGCCAAATACATGGCAGATGTGAGTGGCATTCTCCATTTAAAAAGCAGTTTAAGTTAATGTACTCTTCAGTAGTGGAGTGTGTGCGTGTTGGTGTGTCGTTGGAGATAAGTGAAAGTGGGGTCTACTGAACGGGCCCGGCTGGTCCTCGCCTCCTGAGCTCAGGTTGCAGCTCCCAGATGGTTCCTTAATCTGCAGGTCCCGCTCAGGTCAGCTCCAGCAGAGCCAGGTAACACGAGCCCAACTCATAACCCCACCACCCTCCAAAAAGCATCCTCGCAGACCCAGACAGACGAGTGTGACGTCTTTGCTTCTTCTGAAAACCGAGCCACGTGGCGTTCAGAAAGCGAGCGATCGAGGGCCCGACTGCAACCTTTTATCCACAGACCTGCTGCTGGGAACTTCAATCCCTCCCATCGTGACCTTGTGGAACAGCGCTTCAAAGTGACGGCGATCGACTTACCCGAGACTTCGGCTCGCGTGGCGTTAAAACACCTCGTAATTTCCTACAACCACCTTGTAGCTCTGTCCTACGTAGTGTACAAAAGGCGTTTCGCATTGCACTGGAGCTGGACCAAGCTGCACCGAAGAGCCGCCTGTAAAGAAATGACAGCACTTTTTTGGTTTGATCTCTGGCCGGATAAGAAACTGCTTGATGATTGGGTTGCCCCCCCTCCCACCTCCCCTTCTCTTAGACTTGGAAGGGAAAATGCCTCCCCGTTGGAGGTCTCCCATCTCTTCTTCTGTTTAATGTCTAATCATTTCCATGCCCCGGTATCAGTTGACATGATACGGACACTGCACACAAGTTACCACTGGAAAGCCTTTTTCGGGCCAACCTCAACGGTATGAACGCGCAGCTGACCCGTGAATGTTGATGAGTAACTAAATGATTAAAATAAAGGGCTTTATTCTTCTCTTTCTTGCTAAAGTTTGCGTTCCATCCGTTTCTTTTTCCCATCAAATTCACCTTCTTTAGGTTTGGTAGTCACACACTCTGGAAGTTAAATAGAGCGTTATTGATGATTCCAGTTGCAGGGTAATTAGTGTTTTTTGCCTCTTTTGCTGCAGTGTATGTACCTTCCCCTTCTGCAAAAATAAATCCTCAGTCCTGACACTGTAAAACACCTCTTAAGATAAAACTTTAGTGCGCCGGGTAGAATTTCACCAACACTGAAACCATACAGGTTTGCAGGCCACCGATGTGGGAACAGGCTCCTGTTGTTCAGACAGCTACCTCAACACTCCAGCATTTTAAAGACTTCCATGTCTTAGTACCTGCACTCCATCCTTTGTGTCCTGTCTTACAAAATGGAAGGAAAAAAAAAAAAAACTGTCAAACGCATTGTGAAAAGCATTGAGGTTGATGTTTATAAGAAGGTGCAGACGTTTGTGCTTGTCAACATGTGTTTTCTTTTTTCCCCACTGACCCTCAAAGGATTCCAGTGATCCTAATGAAACCAATTTTCTTATAAAGACGCCTTTTAGCTTTTGGCCCCTCGCATGAAGGCAGCCGCATTTTGAATTCAGCCGCTGCGAGGAGACCTGGCCTTTGAAGTAGCCCCTGGTTATTTTTCTGCTTGACAGATCAGAGTAACTGTGCAGAAATCAAAAGGGAAGTGCCCTGCCGCCCCGGGTAAATGGTAACTCAGGACTGAGCCGGGACATTTTGAAAGCTAATATGGCAACTGCTGAGTTTGGGCCATCTGGACAATTTGCCCCGAGTCCAAAATTCTCGAAAATGTGATGTTTAATGGAGTTAGTTTTAGACTGTGTGCTGCACTTGTGAGTAGACATGTGCCGGCGGGGGTGGGGGTGGGGTGGGGGGGTGTATCATGACTGGTCCGAAATGTACTGATGCACACCTCGGAGAGCGCGAAAGACGTTGACAGGTGTTGCAATCCAGGCATGTCTGACCAATCACTACTCTGCTATAGGAGGAGTTCAAGGGTGTGGGAAAGGTTCAGAAAATTCTTGAGGCTCTATCGATCCTACACAGCACCTGGCCGAGCTCATGTAACCCCCCCCCCCCCCCCTCAAAGCCCCCCCACCCCTCCATGAGAACAGTGGGTATTGAGGGATGAGACACGGCCAATTTAGTTAAGTGAGATGTGCCTCTCCGCCAAGGAATCCACCTCTGTGTCAAGCTAAACGCGGGCAGCGAAGGGGAGGAGCACAAGGTTTTTCACAGCACTTGCGTTTCATTATTCAATACCCCCCCCCCCCCCACCCCCCCTGCCCCCCCTCCTCCCAGGAGGGTTTCAAAACAAGCTGTGGGGTTAAGACCAAAATCACTGAAAGCCGTTACACCACAACTGATGGCGTGTTGGGTCTGCTTCTCATTGGAAGGGATCTCGGGTGAGGGAGGGGGCTTAGCTGCAAGACCCGGAGTCGCAAACAATCAATGCCACGTTGGCGCTCAACCCTACGACGATTATGGACGTCACACGCACACACACACGCTTTAACTGCACAAAGACGGAAATAAGCGGAGGGCTACAATGGCCTGAAGCGGAAAATGAAGTATTACCTTGTGCAACTGTACAGGAGTTGTATTAATGGTCCCGGTTGTTTTACGTATTGTGTAATCTGGCGCCTTGTGTGGGCCCACATGTGGTTACTTTTGAAGGAGGTTCTGGTAACCAGTTGATCACAGACCAACACACTTTTGATTTCTTTTTTAAATCAACAACAGCCTTGGAATGCAAACCTCAGCTCACGAGGTTTTCAATATATGAAAAAACTATAAAGTCAGAATCAAATCTACCGGCTTCATCAGATATTCTGTAGTTTGTATTGTCTGTATTATGTTAAAGAGTAATGGCAGCTGACTGTCCTCCTCACCATTTACGCTTATACACGAAACACAGCTACTATGTCACACGAGAGTAAGCAGTGTTTGTGTTCGTGTGTGTGTGTTTTTTTGCAGGCGTAGTAGTAAAATCTAAATCTGTCTCCTTAGTGGTGGTGCTGTTTAGATGTTTAAATGGCTTAGGAGAGAAATTGACCTTCGTGTACACTATTTGTACTGTTTAAATTTGTCTCTCCGAGTTCCAAATATGAAATTCAATTCGTATAACTATATCTTACATTTTATTATGTTTGGTCTCACCGCAAATAGGCCCATTTTTGTCTCTGACCCATAAATATTCTGCCATATCACAAGTCGTATGCCATTGTTAATACTACGGTTGCATATGCTTTGTATTATCCATCAGGGGAAAATCACTTTCTTACTTTCTTCTTTTTTTTCCTTTCAGGGGATATAAGATAGGAGTCGGTTTTATAAAAACCTTTCCTGCAATATCCAGTGAAGGTGTATGTGTTTAAAAGTCTGAGTCATACGTTCCCACAAGTCCAGGACTGAGACCAGACTCTCATACCGTTGTGCTCAATGACACGGTTTTGTTTAGCAACTGTGTGGCGACTTCCCTTAGCAACTAGTACGAATCATACTCAACTGAAAAAACTCATTTGAAGAATAAAACACATTTTCACCAGCTTGACAGAACATCTCCCTCAGACATTTATGAATTGTTTTCATTGCATTTCAACTTTGAGGTCAAGGTTAAGCTCGGGGTTTATAAATATAGCATTCCATTTAGCTTAAATCCAAGCAGATTATTAACCCCTAAAAAGTTAGTATTGTTATTGCCATTCTACCCTACAGCTTTAAACAAGTAAATAAATAAACGAACATTAGACCAATGGCGGAGACGATCCAGTTGAGTTTTGACACAGCTGCCCAGTGAAACCGGGAGGTCTTAGAGGAAAGGAAAGGGGTGGGAAGAGGATACGGGTGGAGGTTGATTTGTTTGCCGTCTGAGCTTAACCTGAGCTTCCCCTCAGGTCCAGACCTCTCAACTCCCAGGGATGCAGGCGCACAACGCGGGAGCCGCAGAGGCAGATTGTGGCAAAGTTACATCTGATGCATCGAATCTACTTTTTAGCTTTTTACTGTAATTTTGCGCAATGAATGAGCACCAGCTGTTGACAGAAAAGCAGGTTTCATTAGCTGGTGTATTCAGAAATGGCTCCTAAATTCAATGCCTGTGTTGCTGTCTCCACGGTACTGTAGAATGTATCCTAAGCCATTGTGTTAACGGTGATACATTTGTATGCCTCTGCAGGCAATATGACAAAACACTGAAACAGCTTGAACAGGCCATGTTCATTACGAGCGAAGCCATCCGTGTAAACTAATGCAATAGATAAGTCCAAAGCTAGAACTATCACTTTGGTAGCGCCTGGTTCACACAAGACCCGGAGTTGATATCTGATAAACTTCTCCGAACCGATGGACGGCCAGAAGCAGCTTGCCAGCAATGATTGGTATGTGTTCTAAGAGCCCTGAGCTAAAACAAATGCTTCATTTGCAAATGCAAACCGTCGGATTCTCTCATGCCGTGTCCTTATTAAAAAAGCTGGATCTTTTTTTTCTTTCATTTCCAATGATGAGGCCCATTTTTGAGGGGATTAAGGGGAACATTGTGAGGATTTATGCAGTGTTGCTCTGTTGCTAACATTACAAGGATGTGGGGCTTTAAAACTTCAATATGTTTTGCTTTAAGTATGAGTATGTTTGCCTCCATCGGGGGGAGTTAAACGTGTTAGCAGATAGCACATTTTTCCTCAAGGCCAAGTTTTTGTGGACCTGTTTGGCCTCACTGTGCGTTGGGGGCGGCGGGGGGGAGGCGGTCGGGGGGGAACAAATCAAATTGGGGTGATGTTTGTTTTTATTAAAATATCTTTTATAAACGGCTCAAGCTGTGTTATAATTCCCGAATGTAGAGGATGACGCAAGGCAACATGAGAGATGGGTTGGTAGTAAAACGAGTGGAGAAAAAGGGGGAGACACTGTTACCTTCACCAAATGTACTTTTGAATAGTTGCCTCTGTGGATCGGAGGCCGGGTTTCTTTCCTGCTGCTGAAAAGTGTAATATTGTAATGGCCATTTTTGGCTTCCTGTGCACTGTTTCGACTCAGACACACAGCCAGCAAGGATATTTGGCCCTCCTAATAAACAAGGGAAGGGGTGACTCTGTGTGTGCGTGTGTGTGTGTGTGTGTGTGTGTGTGCATGTGTGTGTGTGTGTGTGGTCAGGGCAAATACGACTTGGCTCTGTTTGAACGGCGTGGGATAACGGCTCATACATTTTAATATATTTCCCCCGTGTCAGGCAAGAAGGAGCAAACACAAAGCCACAGGGCGAATAGCTATTGGGTAATGAGAATCAGCTTAAGACGCATGGGTTTGAAGAAGGGTACTTCCGCCATGTATTTGTGTACTGTGGGAGACGGTAGCGATGCCAAGTTAGACTTTTGGCCCCCGCTCTTTTTCTTTCTTTCATGGTGACGCAAACAGAGCAGAGAGACATCTGAAGGGATGAAGACTAGCAGATGTGTGCCGAGTGTCATCTTAAACACATTGAAGGGGCCGTTTCAACTTTTAGCCTTTTAGCTGTTACAGATTGTTGAAAACCACCTGTTGAAAGGGTCTTTAATCGTCCAGCCAGATTAGGAGAAATCATTCGACCAGTTACTCTCTCATCGATCTTCACTGCAGTAGGTTGCGGTGTGCGTGACCGCGGCGTCCTCTTCCCTTCCGTTTGCCCTGAAGAGAGCTCGCCGAGACGGAGGGGATTTGGCGAGAGTCCGTGACTAAAGTGTCATAAACTACTAATCCCAGACTTCTCTGAAAACCTCCAATTAAGGTCAGAGGGCATATGCCCCCCCACTGCTCTGACTACATTACGATGATACTTACGTGGATCAGGGTGTTCCTGCCAAGTCTTCTTATTAAACATTGAGAAACGCCGCAAAGCCGCCACATTGTTGAGGGATTACCAGTCCGATTTTTCTCCTTATTTGTTCTATTTATAGCTGTAAATGGTGGCATTTCTCCTCCATTCCAGATGGATTTCATGGCTTGGACTTGCATGCCCTTGACAGTTTGGTGTTGTTGCTTTTGCACAACGCACACACACGCACACACACGCACGCCTCGGACAAGCACTCCATCGGGCCTGCTGCGTGCCTGTGGAGTTCTCAGTGCGGTGGCAAAAAAGGCCTCAATTTTAAGTGTTTTATATTCTGGGGTTTATTTATGAAGACTTAATTGTGGTAACAAAGAAGTCGAAGCCTCCTGACGTCCTGCTGATCCAGAGATCTACATGTGTGGTGCCAGAAGCCTAGTTTTCTTTGACTCGGGTATAAAACTAGAGCTGGTGATTTTCTATTTGGCCGACTCGTTGTTTGACACGGAACATTGTTTAATGTCATGGAGGAAGACGCCAAGAGCATGGGGAACGGGTGCGGAAGGTGCACGCGGCACATTTTATGGTCAATTCCTTGACTCTTGACTTTTTGACTCTACATACTTGTGGCTGAGTGGAGTTACTGCTCCTCCAAGAACGGGATTCAGACCGTTTTTCCAAAATAGAATGATTTAACCTGACGTGTCCCTAAATCTGGATCATACGTCCACTTGGGATGCATGAGCAGCTTAGATCTCTTTGGTTGTCTATGATCCCATTTTACCTGGCGCCAAACCCCTCAGTAGTGTAATGCTGTCACATCCCCAATTGACATTTTCCATGACAGTTTTTCCCAGAACATTTTACATTCACACGTAGACGGATGAATAAGACGGATAACATGCATGACATTGTTTCAAATGATGCAAGCTCATACAACTATGACAATTCTCTGCTTGCGTTTTGTTGCTTTAATACTATTTAGTAGAATACGTGCCTTCATAAAGTGTATATCTGGCTTCCCTTAACATATCTGGATGGGATTATTCTAGTGCAGAAAAGTCTTTGGCGGCGGTACCGACACTTCACATCCCCAAAGCATGTTTATCCAAGCTAAGGGCTACAATATTTATGACTTTTTTGAACAGTGTTAATTTTGCTGTCAGCTCAAGTGGTGTACAATATGTGGCAAAGGGTCCATAAAGCCTTCCACATGTTTTATCTCTTTCTTTATTACGTGTATGGTTTCAGTATGTCCGACGCCAAGCAGAACGCAGTCACCACTATACAAAATTACATTTCTTTAAGGAGTTAAATCCATCTTTTTTCAATATTTAGCCGTCTTTGGACAGTGACACTGCAGAGACACGGGATATTTTGGAGAAGAGAGTAGAAGAATCGCTATAAGTGAACGGTCTGGCCAGCTGGGAATCCAACCGGAGACTTTTGGTTTGTGAAATGCACCCTGACCGACCCGCTCTGGGGTCGCCTGCAAAAGCACGGCTGATGATTTATGGGTAAAAGAAACTGGACGTGTACCGTTATGATACAAATCCTTCTAACCTCCCACTTACTTCATCCTGCTCGGCACCGGCTCAGTCATGAAAGTCTTCAGTTGTTCCGTTACGGATGTTCGCTGGATCCTTTGGCCATCTGGACCCGTACACGAACAGGAAATGAAGAATGAGGAGTTAAGAGGGGTTCTTTCTAGTATATGAAAGCTCGCAGAAGAAATGCTGAGCACCCCTTTTTCACGGATTGAGCCTTACACAATAGAAGCATATTGTGCATATTTATTTTTAATACCCTCTTTAGCTGTCTCTCTTCGATCGTTCCTTTGTTCGTTCCCTTTTTTCCCATCTTCAGTCACAAGTAAATTAGATTCTTATCACATAGTTGATCTGCCCCCGTGGCCTGAAATTGTGCAAGTTTTTCCTGCGGTAATGAAGTTTTCTCAGATGGTCTTGGAAGAATTTAGGAGATCCATGTTCTCGCCAGCACAGGAGGAATGGAGGGAGGGACAGGGAGAAGAATAACACAGGGCTTTATTAGCGTTGTTTATGTTTTCGGAAGCCCTTGTGAAAAGGACACATTGTTTACATCTCCAAAAGGTTGCGATACCCTTTTGCAATCAGATTTAGAGAGAGATAGAAATCTGCTGCCCCTGGAGATTTGCATCAAAGCAGATGAGCTCCATCCATAAACATGCACGGACAAAATATTCACGAGACGATACCCATTTTCTCCTTTCGGCTTTGTCACTGTGGCTGAGATTGCCTGTCTCAAGAAGGGAGATAAGCGCTTACTGGGAGGATATTCTAAATTCCTTTGCTGTTTTTCTCCCCTCTACCGTCCCTCTCTTTGTGGGAGTACGTTCACTGCAACAATTTAGTATGAGTGTCATTTTAAAAGGGAAGGAAATCTGGGGAATCAGGTGGATTTATGCATGACCTCCTAAACAAAGCACAGTTCATTTGAAACGCCATTGATATTCTCCTTGTTATTCCTCTCCCTCTCTTCATTGTCCTTCTTTGTGAATATGAGGCCAGTTATAAAACAGCACACAGGACAGAAGAGGAGCCCCCCCGCTCACCCTACCTTTTCTCATGCATATTCAAGCACGCGCGCGCACACACTTGCACTCTGTGAAAGGCAGTTTGGCTCCCGGTCAAGGGATCTCTGGTAAAGGCCGGTCCTGGACGAGAGAGCTCAGCGCCAGCCAAGCAGGACAGCAGACAAAGTGGAGCACGGGAGGCCCCGCCATGTTTGCCGAGATCTAAAGCCTCTTTCTCCCAAGCTTTGTTTGCATTTTGTTCAGTGCAGGCAGCTGAACAGTACACAGAAAAGCCTTTTCTTACCTCTTTTCACTGTCCGGTCTTTGCGGCATTCACTTTTTCTGACTCGGTTGCTTTCTGACAGTCGATTCAACTCCTGTGTACTAAAGGAAATGATGTGCTTAATTGGATTATCGGGAGTTTTCTTCAAATGAGTGCTCACCCACCCACGCGGTCCCACTTTCTTCTCTGGGATGGCTGTCCGGTGAATATTTTCAGACTCTGCAGGATGAGCGTGAGATGGGAACCTACGAGTGTTTTACAGTTCAATACTATTAGGCCACAGCATTGTATACAGTCATAACACATATCACTGAATATTCACGAAGCATATTAACACACACACACACACACACACACACACACACACACACACACACACACACACACACATGCATAGTGTGATCTACCTTTCAGACATCTCTGCTGCCCATCACCTCCAGCATGCTAGTTGGCTCAGGTCTATAGACACACAATAGTGTCCACACGCACACAAGCATCACAGGAATTTGCACCTGTTGAGAAAACCTGACTCCTGTGGTCTTCTCTCTAAAAAAAAAGACAATCCCTCTTTTATTTTGTTCTTGTTATTCTCTCATAACTGACGGCGTGACCAGAGCACACAAGTATCCCAAGCAAATGGTACATGAAGAATGGAAGACAGCGCGAGTTGAAATAGTGGACGATGGCTGTAAAAAAAAAAGAGGCTGAATGAGGGAGCTTAGAAAAAGGGGAGGGCACTGCTCTTGTACCTATTCTCATACAAATGACCTCTTGCGCTGTGTGGCCCTTCACTGGGTCATAAACGTCCCGGCAGCGGTGCAGTTGTGCAGCAGTGTAGTGGCGAGCGAGTTCATGTTACTGATTTTATCCCAGCGAGTGGAAGCGGAGCGCAGGGCGCAAGATTAAAAGGCCTCTCTTCCCCGGGCCGGCGTGCGAATCCCAAATCACAGGGAGCCACAGTGCTTCCCCTCGCTCAGCAGCCCAACAAACAGCCCGTTAAAAGCCGCAGCCACATCCCTTTGTTTTCATCTTACTGAACAGAGAACATAGTTTGTATTCTAATTAGACTAGTGCGTGCACCCAAATTTGCCATGTGGACACCAGCGCTGCAGTGGATGTCTATTAGCATGCCAATTTATTTCCTGCGCCCCATCATTAGGTATTTCGATGCTGCTATTGTGGCTCTGCAGCACTGATCATTTACTGTAGCTTAATGTATCATTAAGCTTTAGCATGTATCATTAAGCTTCATCATGCACCATTAATCGTAATGTATCATTAAGCTATATTTCAACATGCTCTGGATGCTCCTCCCCTCCCTTGTTCCCTCCCCTTTTCTGCTGATAAATGAAAATTCTGTCCTTATTGTGGCCCGGGGGCCAGCTAAGGCCTACGAGGGCATAATTAAACTGCCTATCTGCCCCACGCAAATCCTAATTCTCTCTCTCAACAGGCTGCCGGCGGCATGCTTCATAGGATTATTTTCCACCAGTCATTTTGAATGTTGCAGCACACATAGGCCTTCCTTCCCACGTACAGCTGCCCCCCCCCTACCCTTTTCCTTGTTCCTGCCTTTCACCTTCTCGCCTGAGAGGATTAGCAAGTCAGGCCTCCGGAAACGGAGCACTATATACAGGGAGAATGAGGATCGCAGAAGCTCGGCGACGGGAAGAAGGTGGACACTGGCTTCATGGCAACAATTACTCCCTTGACTCGATTTCTTCGGGGAGCTTTTTTAGTCAAGTCAACAAGAGTTGGCCTGCAGAGAATATCAGTGTAAACAAATACTGTTTTGGCAGATTTTCCTGCTACCCGAGAGACTAAGTTGCGTCTGTGGGGTCATGAAGGGAAACGATTATTTGTTGAATGCATTATTGTTTGGTTGTGTGGGGACTGCTGGTTTGTGGCTACAGAGGAACTGTGCTTACAGGGTCAATTATGTGCTCCAATAATTTATCTTAGGAATATTTTGGAAAGCAAAACACATTCCTTGTCGAGATTCAAATATATCCGTGGCTTATTGACAGCTCCAGGGTTCATGTTCAGAGGGGGGGGGGGGGGCTTTCATCATATTGCATTCTGAGCCAGATTAACTCCTTAAACAAACAGAAGTTTGTGTAGAAAATCCAGCACCATCGTGTACCAAGTGATGACTCGAAGAAGAAGAAACAAAAGTATGGCACAACCGCCCAGCATCTGTCGTGTTCCGGAAAAAAAATATATATATAAATAAATAAGGAATCAGAATATTTTCTAATTTTGCACTACGGTTTCTTCCTGACACCCCCTGTGGTGCATAGTTTGTTCTAAGTAGAAAACCACTGTTATATACATATATTTTCAATCTTGTGGGTACCGTTCATAAACAATCTATTTTTGAGCCACTTCTGCTGAGGTGATGCAGGTTGTCTTGCTTGTGTTCCGGGTCGTGCTCCCTTTTGTCTGACTGAAGGCACCAAATTGGAAAGCGGTATTCGGTTGTATTGCAGTCTATTGCAGGTCCCTGGGGCTTTGCTTTTTGAACCTGGTTGCTACATGACCACCATTGTCCTCGCTGTCAGAATGTCTTTCATCTTCTTACTTGGACCCAGGGAGAGTGATCAGTATCTCCCTGCTGTATCAGTCTCATATCTTCACGGCTTACAGCACTGGTTCCCAGCCATTTACCCATTCACTGAACCCTGAGGCAATCCCAAATCATTTCCGTCGCCCTGCGACTCACCAGATAAGCGGATGATAGGACTGGTTTCTCTCGCTATCTCCCGAGAAGTTCTTGGAACGTCCTAATCCTGCTTTGAGATCGCCCCCTGGGTGGTCCGTCAGATTGCTACAGGATTTGTATTAAACTATCAAGGCAATATGGTATTGAAATAGTCAACCGATGAACTTTGCATTCAAAGAAAATATTATTCACCATACAGTGTTCAAAGGCTTGATCAATAATGGTGTCTGTGTGTTCTTAAGAGATCCAGCAGCTTGTAGGAGTCTATGAATCATAGTCTGCGCTGACAGTTGTTGTTATTTGGAAATCTGGATGCACTTTCCTTTATCCATTCCACGAGTTATCCAATATAGGCTACATTCCTCTTGAACTAGATATTCGGAGGCTAGCAAGTTTCTGCACCTGTTTGTCATTACCAATGCAACAACATGTTGTTTGATATCTTATATGGAAATTAAACTTGGAATCGTCCGATCCAAAAATGAGCCAAAGCCAAAGAAAAAAAAAAAAACATGTGCGGCTGTGACATCGAAGCAGTATGTTTTATCTAAACAATTTCTTTTAAATTAAGCATAGTGACCATGCGGTTTGCGTGAATGAGAAAAAATACATGTGCTTACTACTCTCACCTAATGTAATTTAATGGACCACTTAAATTTCATTGTTATCAAAATGCACTAATATCCTCCATTGTAAGCTCAAAAAATGTCATTTGCACTTTTAACTAGTTGGTGGCCGTGTTTGACAACCATGTTAACAACTGTCAGAGAGGTGACAGCACATCTGGCATCTGATACAAGTTTGTTGGTGGACTGTCATTGTGAAGAGGCCTCTAAATCCAATCATCATTACCTAACACCTGATCTCAGGTTACTGTTAATGACTTCATTGTGTGCTCGTGTTTTCCCTTTGTCTTGAGCACTATACTCGTCAGCTGCTTGATGCTGGCTGTTGAAGATTAGGTGTCGGCCGTGATGTTTATTGTAGCAATGACTGGCGGCCTTTTAAGGTAGAAATGGGTTATTCTGTGTTTGATGTATAGTACTCACAATGTAAATGCTCCACATGTGCAACGCATGTCCATGTCATTGTGAATAGATACGAGTAATGGCTCAATTAAACTGTTTAAACTCCAAACCAGCAGTTACCCTAATTCACATGTTTTATGTGGCTGTGTTGGTTATAAACGTGTAACCTTTTGGTAGCTAAGTCAAGCTGAAGAACCTGAGTCCTCGACTGGACCTGCGGCCCTGATGCCACCGACTATTTAGTTTAATCTGGGTGAAAAATGGGATTGGCCAATATTGTGACATTGTACATTGTGACAGATGCTGCCATCCATGCCTGCGTGGTTGTGTGTCTTTCGTCTGTGTCAAATCTCACATGCATGGCACAGCCGGAGCGTGGCGTGAGGAGAGCCTCCTCCACATGCGTGTGCTGCGCGTTCAGCTGTCACGGAACCACATAGGCTCCTCCTCCTCCTCCTCCACCACCAGCTTTCTCCCTCTCAGTTTTTCCTTTGACCTTGCTGCCCCTCCGTCCCTGAAGTATTCCTGTCTCCCTTCTGTCCTCCGGTCTCCTGCCTCTCATTTCTCCTCCTGGCCGTGTACATTCGTGACCGACAACGCGTGTCCTCTCCTGCCCAGTCATCATCCAGCTCTCAGCTGTGCCCCTCAGGCATGAACTTAAGATGACACAGATTTAACTCCCTGGAGTCATTAGTCATACGGGACCCAGCAGCACCACAGCAAATGGCGCACTGAGGAACAATAAGACAATGAAGTACCTTGCTGTAAAAACTGCTCCCAGTTTGGCAGCTGATGCGGTTCCTCCAGTGTCTTACATCCGGTCTTAAGCAGCTGACACGTTCAATACTTTGATGCCCCCTGTCATCTGACACAAGCCCATAGCCCTGCACTACAGAGGGAGGTTAGCATGGCAGGATAGCCACGTGTTTGCCTCTTAAAATGCTGTGAAGTCACCCCCACGTTTGCCTTCTGCGTCCCCCAGCTTCAGTCCTAGCAGGACGCTCTATGCTGGGACAAGAAGCAGGATCACAGCTATGACACCCCTGTGTATCTCATTCAGGCATAGAGAATGGGGCTAGTGAACCGAGTACCCCCCACCCACCCCCCAACACTGGCCCCTGCATGCACCTGCAGGCCAAACTGATGGTTGGAAAGTTAGGAGGGAAAGGGGGAAGTGAGTTTGAGACGTGAGGAAGCTCGGATGCAGTTTGAGAGTTAAAGCCCAGACGAGAGACAATGGCGTCATGCGCTATGGGGGACGCAATCAGGGAAGAAAAACTGGTGACCTTAAAGCTATCTTTGTGTTAGATAACCAGCGTGATGGGTTTGGGGAATTCTTTGTGAAGTAAGGATGGGGAGAAGGAGAGTGAATGGAGGTTACTAGAAAACCTTTGGCCCCCCTGCGGGTCATTCAGTCATTCATAAGATGAGGCCATTTTATAGACCTCCCCCTACGCATGCTTTTGTTCCTGTTGTGTCCATAAGCGGAAGTGAAAATGGAAAATGGAGATTAAGAGTGGTCATGCAAAATGGGTGAATGGTTTGTTGGCTCATGCTGGATGTCCACTTTGAATCCCTCAAAGGTTTAGTTTCTTGATGGGGCCCCAACTGTAAAGCCTGTGGATGTTTCCCTAAAAGGAACCGATAACCTTCTCTGTCGGCATGGATTTGTGATGTTTACAGATGTGCTCAGCTTATCAAAAACCGAACTTCTTCCCCAGTGGGGCGGCCATCTTTAATCCAGTAAAGAGCACAGGGATTTGGTCGCCTCTGGCCCGCCTGAAGGCCCTTTGGAAACCTCTCGGCCGTGAGAATGGGGGGCTGGGGTTGGAGGTGGGGGTCTGGATGTGTGTAGCCATGCAGGAGGGGCTGGGGACAGTTTTTGTAAATTTAGTTAATCTAATTTGAGCTCTTTCTCCCTCAGGCCCTTTCTCTCCCTCACCGCTGTCCCTGTTTCCAACATCAGCCCAAGCCGGGGAAAGTTTTCACGTCTCCCTGGTGAAAATAGCCTTTGTTTAGTTTAATCCAATATCCTCATATATGAACCGGAGGGGAATATAAGTGGAAGCACCCACTGAACAACATGTGAGAGTCTTTCCGCTGTGTGTGTGTGTCATGCTATCAAATTAAAATTGTAAACTGATCTGAGCAGCAGTTACAGCATAACGTGTATGAAACTTACACCAGTCAGGTCATGTGACACGCAACTAACTTTAAGACGCGACAAACGCGGTTAAAGATCACTAATTATTCATGAAAAATAAGTGAACCCCTTTTTAATCATGTTAAATTATTATTATATCATTATTTTCAAATGGACTAATTGGACCCACCTTTGGTAAAAGGGTCATTCAGAGAGATGATCAAATTCTTCATTAACAGACACGTTCGTACCTCGTGGTGTTTATCAAAGGGCGACTGGAAACAGAGACCAGGATGTTGTTGCTGCCTAAAGGATGTAAATGACCCACTTAGAAGCCTTTCTTCAGTGTTTCACACCTCTGATTAACTCATTGTGATGCTGTCAGATATCAAATGGGTATTAACTCATTAGGGTTTGCCTTTGAAGTTGCTCCTGAATATTATCAGGGTCCTGTAATCCTTTTTTAATGGATCAATGAGTAGGACAGTGGTTCCACAAAATGATTAATGTGACAGCTTTTCTCACCTAATGTCCCCGATGTTTCTGCATGAATGGGTAGAAAACGAGTTGATTCATTTAGGAAATCACCAGTAATGGTGCTAATGCGGAAAGGTCGACAGGAAATCACTTTAACATTTTGACCTTATCAGGCCGTAAACACATATTATCCATACTTCTTTTCCTTTTCTTTCCCCCTTTGCTTTGTAATTTTAGTGTCTTCCCCTCTGCCCTTCTTTTTAACTTAAGGCAATAGGTGGTGAAGGGCAGGAATGCAGCCGAGGGACTGTAAGGATTTATCACACAAAGGTGCGAGGGCCGCTGCCTGGAGATGTGACCGTTTAGGGCCAACCGCATTCCCACCACATGGCCAATACGGCCTTTTATTGCCTTCTTAGTTTGATACTTTCACACCGCATACTTTATGGCTGCGGGGAGATGAATCGCAGGAAAAGGTGTCAAGGGTTTTAAAGTACCTTTTATTTCTTTTGTGCGTGCACGGGTTTTGTGTGAGAATTCGTCGAGTGCAATTTTTCCAACAAGGAAAAATGAATATGAAGCAGACGTATAGTTCATCTCCATATTCCTGTTATCTAACCCTGCTTTTACCTCATAAACTCTCCCTCTCTGCTCGCGCTCTCTCCCCCCCCCCCCCCTCCCATTCCTTCTCCCTCCACTCCTCTCACCCTCCCTGCCTCTCGGGTTACGACGACTGGGTGTGGGTGAGGGGGGGGGGGGTTCTTACTTCCATCTCCAAGTGTCCGCGAGTGAACGTGTGCGCGTGTTTGGGTGCGTGCGCGCGCGCGCGTCTCCCCGTGTCCTTGTCCCTGCCTCCTGGCCGCAAAGGAGCCACCCAGCAGCCCGCCTGTGATTGGGCGGCGGAGCGGGGGGCGGGGGCTGGGGGGGCGGAGGGGGACGTTCTCGACGCAGCGCCGGGGCTCTCGACTTGACTCCCGGGGACGTGTTTCAACAGATGGTCGAGGTTAGAGAGTGTCATCACATCGGAGAGGGGATTAGAGGAGAGAGGTTGTTCTTCCAGGAGCTGTGTGGTCCCCTCTGCGCTTCCAAGAGCCCCCACCCCACCACCCTCCGAGACGCCGACGGACCCGCGCGCCCGCGAGCGAGGGGAGACCCGGTGAAGAGCCGCCCGCGAGAAGGGAACCCTCCGCCTCGCCTCCCACTTGGCACGCCGCTCTGCTGCCTTTTCAGGTACTTTTTCAACTTTGTCACTGTTGTTGTTGTTGTTGTTGTTGTCGGTGTGTATTGTGTATATTTTCACGGGGCTCCTTCCTTTAGTTGCCAGTGTATTTGTGCCGTAGTGTGCGGGCAGCAGCGGGGGGTCTACAAGTGCAGGGAACCCGTGTAGCTCGTGCGCGAGCTGCTCTTCGTAGTCTCTCCCCCCCCCCAGCACCGAATGACAGGAATTCCCTCCGTCGCAAATTCCTCCGTCTCGTGGGATTAGAAGGCAGCGCATTCCATTAATGTCATTTTCCGTAAGCACCCATCTGTTAATGCTTTCTGAATGCAGGATGTTACGAAGTGACGGGGAAAGGTCACAGCGGGGAAACCCCGCGAGGACAAGGTTGATTTAGAATGTCTGTATTGCATGTTATTTTTATTTCTTATCCTAAAATCTTAACTGAAAATAAACGGCCTTCGCATTCACTTCTGTCGGGACTAATGATAGGAAATTAAAAAAAACCTGAATCTTCGGTGTGGCATTTGGCATTCGAGCCCTCGCTGCAGCCCAGATGAGCCTTTTCATAAATCTTATTCCCTTCTGGCAGAACGTGTGAGTGGATGAGCTGCTCGAGGACCAACTGACTGTCACAGCTCAGCAGAGACTCAGAATGTGCACCTCGCTCCGGCTATTTAACTCAAGTGAGAGTGGGAATATGATCTATAGTATTTATGCCTGTAGCTTCAGGCACTGCGTACGTGTGTGAACGCTTTTTGCAAAATTGGAGATTGTGCAGCTGTGAAGCGGCAGAGAGGAGGTTGTAAAGGTGAAAGCTGCTGCTGTGTGAGTTTGTGTTTACCTTGGTGAAGCGGCCGTAGCTGCTGGTTACCCGGTTGTGATGACTAACGCTTTAAGGCCAGTGGAGACGTGCACGCAGAATTGGTCAATTTGTTGGGAGAACCTTTCGTAAGAAATGTTGATTCTGACTCATGGATATGTGAAATGACACATGCAATTGCATCTAAATGGTAAATTATTATTATTTCTCTTATTAAACATGCTTGTCTTAAAATAAATATGTTCACCGTCTCCACCCGTCCACAAAAGCCTGAGAACTTATACCAGGGTTGCTAAATGAAAAAACGATGCTGCGGTCCCGTTCAAAGCCCACCGCTCGCTCCAGACATCATCGGGGGGGGGGAGGGATGCAACTGGGTGGCTTGTATTTCAATACGTCACTACTCCCGACGTGCGTTGCTGACTGGAGACGGCCAGAGAAATGTGAAGAAGCCCAACTTCAAACTTTCAGTGTCGACGAGAGAGATCCATAAATCTTCCCGTCACTTCATCTGGAGGCGATTAGATCCAATTTCTGATCACCGTACCCGGAGCTGCAGCGGAGCAGCTTCGGGGCGGTTTAAATAAAAAAAAATAGAAAATTTAAAGACAGCAGTTTAGCTTTACTGTGCTACAAACAAGAGCAGCAGCAGCTGCTGCAAATAATTAGGTTCTGAGGGGAAGCCTCTCGCCAAGACAAACGTTGTTCTAGTAGCGCCTCTGCCATGACTCGGATTTACTGTGGCGTGTGTGTGTGTGTGTGTGTGTGTGTGTATCTGTGTGAAACCAATGAGTAATTCTTTCTTCTGATAAGTATGGTGAGTGACTGAGTGGAAGGGAAGAGGTGGTATCTGTGGTTTTGAATATGTGGGACGATGTGTGTGTTTTCGTCTGTCCTTTACATGCCAGCCACGGTGAATAAGAGGCTTCCCAGACATCTCGCGTGCCAACCGATGAACAAGGGCAAACGCATTCGTGCCAGACTGATTCTTGTAAAAAAATAAAATAAACGGGCGTTCAAATCACTGAATTGTTCAACACTCACATTTTTCACCCCTCTGGGAAATTCACAAAAAAAAAAAAGCAATATAAGTATAGTTTGCGTGTGTTCTTTGGTGTGCAAGTGTGTTGAGAAAAGATTTCCTTAAACCACCCTCTCCTCCGGCACTTGTTTATCTCCTCAGCTTAATGATAGTGTTCCTCATACTTCCCTGATTGCATAGCAGCGCCGGAGTGGATTGCACAGCCCCATCACTCCAAATGACCGGCATCTGAACAGCGTGCGTTGGGTTTATTCACGTGTGATCTATAAAGGCTCTCTTTAGATGAGTCAGACGCTTTCTCGGCTCCTTTTTTGTCGTCCTCGCCGATCAAACGTTCCTCTCTCGTTTAAGCGGGTTGAGGTCGGGCCGCGTCACATTCAGCGCATCGTCGGTAGGAATGCCTGACCCCCCCTGACCTTCAACCCGCTGCTCGCACACGTCAAAGAGAGAGCGGCCCGGCGGACGTACATTTCACGCCTCACTGTTTTTTTTTTTTTTCTCCTCTATTGTCTAAACCCTCTGATGTGGTTTGTACAGAAAAACAAATTCCCGATGGATGGATGTTTCGGCAATGCCAGGAATGCCCCCCCCCCCCCCCCCCCCCTCCTCACACACACACACTCCCTCCCCCACTAGCCACCTTCTCGAGGCTTTGCGACCGGTGTCCGGCCGCCATTCGTCAATGCGAGCCAGCGAGTGAGAGGAAGGGGATTCCTGGGCGCTGCTTTTGTTCAGACGTCACTGCGCCCAGATGCAGCATGGGCTTAAGATGGAGGAAGAGAAAGCCGGGGGTCAAGAGACACGCAGATGGGAGGGGGGGGGGTCGAGGTCAATGAGGCCGAGATGAGCGAAAGGGAGGTGTGAACCGAGATGAAAAAGAGGGCAGAAGAGTGGACGGGGATAACGGTCCCATCAGAGGCCGGACGCCCGCGCACGTTCTTGGTTGTCACTCACACGTGCACACACATTTAATCTCCTTATGACACAGGGATGTACAAAAGAAAGACATAGAAAAACGTGTACACGCACTAGCTTACCCCCTCCGCCCCCCCTCCCCAGAGGGCTACACTGTCCCTGCTGTGTCATCGCTCTTGTCCAGTAATCCCTCCCCCAAGGAGAAGCAATCTGTTTTAGATTTGAAAGAGAAAGGGCCCTGCCTGTATCACGTACAATTAAGCAGCCGTCAGAACGCGTCGGCGTAAGTTCGGAGGGAGAAGTGCTGCCGCTGGGGGGCTGGGGGAGGCGGTTGTCCCTTTCATCCGCCGCTTTGCCAGAATGGAGATAATGGGGTGGGAGGGTTAGAGGGACAGGAATGGATGGGATGGAGGGGCAGGGGGGGGGGGCAGAAGGAATGAATACATTTCCTCACCCCTCCATCCCGCTCCACGGATCGACTAATAGAAGCCAGCATGCGTTTGTTTCAGCTCTTCTGCCCCCTTTCTTCCCCTTCTCCCCCGGAGCGAGCAAACACATTCAGCCTCTGCCAGCACCCCCCCCCCCCCCCCCCCTCCTCCTCTGCCCACGTGTGTGTGTGTGTGCACAAGACACTCATATGCGTGCACTTGGCCATGCGGATGCAGGACGGCTGATTTTGAAAACAGCTGTAGTGTTAAAGGTCAAGCGACTCTGTTTATACCGACGAGGTCCGGCGTCGCACGACTCGCGTTGTCTTTCGCTTTGTTTCCCTCGAAAACGGCCTGCGGCCCCGTTCAGCTGCGTTCGGCGGGCGTCTCCTGAACATGTCGGGATGTTGCGTTTGACTGCATTCCTTCAACTTCAGCTCAAATGTAAAGCGCTAAGCTTCCCGTTTGCTCAGTAAGATGTCGCGCTGTCGATATTTTGCGATGCTCTGAGATTTGGATTTGCAGGAAAAAGTGAATTCAGTCACAAATGACGTCAGCGCATGCTTGCGATCGCCACACACTGAGCCAGAGGCAGTGGAAAGGAGCGCTCCCCTGTGCACAAATTACAGGTTACGTGTCTGTCTGCGTTCACGTCTGACTGATTCTTACTCTGTCTGTTCTAGTGAAAGACTAGTGCACACTCACGCCGATCCCGTCACACAGAGTACATGACATCCAAATACACACGTGCGCATATATATATATATATATATATATATATATATATATATATATATATATATATATAGGCCCACAGGCACGGACGAAGGGCAGAACAGGCACAGGTGCAAACAGACCCATGCGTTTTTTATGAGTGGGATCATGTTGGTGCGTCGCAGCCGTGGAGAAGTTTCGTTTATGGCATTCAGGGTCACGCAGGCCGGTTCTCATGGTCTATGTTTGTCTACCGTTCCCGGAGAATATGCCTACACATGTTCCACATTTTAGGGGTGTTTCGTTTCATGCGCCAGCAGCAGCAGCAGCAGCAGCAGCCCTACACTTAACTGGGGTTTGCCGACTGAGCTGCTGGCACCTCACCCTGAGGAACCTCTGATTTGCTAGAGAAAGAGTTTAATTAATATTCATAAATGATCATTTATTTCTCCACCTTTGCCACCTATCAAGTATTTAGGGTCAGTCTCTCAGCGATCCAAATGGATCTTCATTTCTCAAAGCTGGTCCCGCGCCAATAAACCTTCGGTAAATTGGTAATAATTCCATGTCGGTTTAATGACACTTTTTCAGTCAATAGTTTTGTTCAAACCCAACAACGCGGGGCTTTTTTTCCATGTCACTTCCCTCGATATATTCAAGTCACACTCCAGTTGGTGAACAGTTACAAGGCGATTGAACTTGGAAGACTGCTGAGCTTTAACAGAAACAAATCCTTCAGGCTTGTTGCCCTCTCTCTCTCTCTCTCTCTCTCTCTCTCCCTCACTCTTGTTCTTTCTCTGTGCCGCCACGCCGCTGATTTCATGGAAAAGAAGTCAATCTTTTTATTCTTGACAACTACCTCAGTGGAAACCCATTAGAGAGATTTGCCACAGCTCTCTTTTGTGGTGAAAAGGAATCATTTATATGGGGTATATTTGACGAGTCAAAGAGACAAGAAAGCCACCCGTGAGTGAGAAATGCGTTGCGCTCCCTCCCTGACAGAGTGTTTCTGATGGGAGTGTGGGTTTTGACAAGAAAGTGGCTGGAGGAATATAAATGCGCTGTAATTTATTCATCCGAGGTCTTCTAATGGTTTCCATTCACGGCTTAGAATAGAGTTGACTAGAAAGTGCTTGCTTGAGACTCGTGTCCTGTAACTGTGGCGGCTTATCCTCCTGATTGTGATTCCATGTTTTCGGATCACCCCCCCCCCTTTATTTCTCTCACCAGTTTGAAATGAGAAATCCTCTTTTTATGCTTTACAGATAGTCAACCTCTAATAAATCCATCTTCTGCTTGTGAAGTCTGTCCAGGGAGCAATCTAATATTTGATCTGTCTAAGGCTGGAACTTTTTCATGCAATTCAACAGTGCTGCATGCCAGCACGGTATTTTCCCAGATAAAAATGTCAAAAGCTGTTGAAGCTGCTTTGCTTGTATCCGACTTTGTGTTCTTTGTCAGTCCATTGAAAGTGTGATTCATTAATAAGCCCTCAATCATACTGTCCACTCCCTGACATTCACACCCATCATCTGGGAGTGCCTTGGGAGATGTTCTACAGTCCTGTCATCATAAATTGGCAGTCTAGTTATACTTACAGCACCTATAATATATAATTATTCTGTTCTTCTTTTGTTTGTGTTCAGGGCTTTTTTTAAAACGAAGAGCATAAATTTACTATTTAGAAAAATGAAAAACTGCTGCATGAACTTCTGTCGGCTAGAGGAATTTGATTTGGTTGCATTATACCGTAGAGTTACCTCTCAGTCTGTAAAACTTCAGGTTTAAAAAAGAGACAAAATCAATGGGAACAGAGCAGGACAAAATAGCAGCAGTGTTTCTTTTTTTCTTCCCCCCTCGGCCTGAAACCAATGAACCAACAGGTGTGAAAACGAGCACCCGAAGGCCCATTTGTCAGTATTACCAGCATGAGGCCTCATACAAACCTGGGTGTTCAAATTAAGAAGGGATATAAACACTTACAAAACACACACATACAAAAATAAATACAGAAAACCTTTCTTATTTCTGTGTATTTTTAAAAATCGTTTCCCTCTTGGGGTTTGTGATACCCAACAGACCACCTGGTGGGCCGCAAGCTGTTCCCACTTTGAAGTCTTTTTGTCCAGGATTCATTTAATTATCCATTTTAAGATGCATCCGTAATATTGATGGGGTGGCCGGGCCGCCTTGGCACTACAAAGGGTCTCTTAGCAGGTCCGAGAGAAACGGGAGGGGTTTGACTAATAGCCGTGAACGCACTCGCTCCAGGTTCACGTTTCGCTGAATCGAGGCCATTCTTCCTCATTAAAGTGGCCTGGCTTGTACCCCAAACACGCCGCATACCATTGGACGGGAATCATTTCTACCTCCGACATCTGAAGTTTTGTAGTTGTAACACGGACGAAAACAAAGAGCCTGAATGTGCCTGTCGAGGTTAAGAGTTGTCAAGCGGTAAACATGTTGGAACAAAGAGCCAGTGATCTCCTCTCACCGGCGTGCACTCGGTTTTTCTCGCTGGAATTTTGTCATAGATCCTACACTAATTTGGGACATTTTGGTCAAACAAATCAGTGGAGTTGACTGTCTGAAAAGCCAAGGTCTACATTTTTTTCCCCCAGTGCGTACCCGCGGCCAAGCGAGTGCACCGGCACAGAGGCCTCCTTGAGTCGGCTCGGTGTGGCGGACGGGCAGGTCTGGGTTGGTACAATGTGCTGCCCTTTGCCTGCCGGGCACGGCGAGCCTCGGCACAGGCCTTTCTCAGTGTGAAGGACCCTCGTCAGTCCTCCGGACAAATTCCCTTGGATTACAGAAATATTTGGACAGACCTTGATCTAATAATTCTTTTTCTTTTGCCTCTGAAATGGAGAGGGAGCAATCAGACACATGTTTCTGGCCTGAAGCAAACAACAAGGGTTTTTAACATCAGTTTGCCACTAAACTTGTATGATTTTCTCCACTCTCAGCAATGTTTTTGCCTTTCCACTTTCCACAGCTGCGTCATGGCAGACGTATGAGTGGAGTTCCTACACAAAGTTATAACTGCACGAAGAAAGCCCTTCGTTTGCCCAGAGAATTCCAACTATGCATCATTCTTTGATTAGAAATGGCCTGTGCAAATAGAGAGGGGGAGAATGGAGATGAATAACAAGGGATTTGAAGTGCTTTGAAATGGCTATTGTGCCTTTTTAATAAATAGGCCCTTTTATGAATGGCAGATTTTTCTTCAGTGGGGAAGCTGCATCTGGTTTGGGTTTGACTTGCGTCTTCACCGTTGCAGACGCACGTCGGTGGACAAATCCGATGCTTTTGAGAGACGCATGGTGTCTCTTCCAGAAGAATTCCCTCGCGTGTCTTCACGGTGCGTCTGCTGCCGTTGGTCGATAAATACATAAGACTCCCGCTGCTGACTGAACGGAAGCTGAGCCGTATGCAGCCTGTTGGCCATCGTTGAAAAGAATACGCAGGCCAATCACAACCAAGACTTTAGTTACTTTCGTACCTTCAGCACCGAGCCCCTTCCAGTCAATTTTTCTTCTCGCAGAGTTCCCCCCTCTCTTAACCCCTGTGTGTGTGTGTGTGTGTGTGTGTGTGTGTGTGTGTGTGTGTGTGTGTGTGTGTGTGTGTGTGTGTGTGTGTGTGTGTGTGTGTGTGTGTGTGTGTGTGTGTGTGTGTGTGTGGGTAGCCTCAAGTTTCTGAGGTTAGGTTAAACAAGCCACCATCAAAGCCATATATTACCACTTGGGTCAGAGGAGGGTCAGGTTGCAACAGGGTGTGTGGTTGGAGTCCCTAACCGGAGGGCACGACTGCCAACCTGCCCAAATAGTACGGCCCCCGGATGGTTACACAAACAGCAACTCTATTATGTTTTACCCGGCGCACAAAGCACAGCTGTTTGTGCTGCCGCACCAAATGACTGAGCAGTGCTGCCTGTGCCAGAGGAGGGTAAGTAAAGTAGGAGGGGGGGGGTAAACGGTTAAAACTGTTTCTGTCATGAGGGTAAAGATTGGATGGGTGTTGAGGTGTGCTTAAAGTCTCTAGTGTTGATGGCCATTAATCTGAAAATTGCACATCTTTTATGTGTCGGGCAGCTGTGGGTCTGAAGAATCCATAGTGGCCTTTTTGTTCCGGTCCTTTGAAACCTTGGGTGTTTTACAATCCCTCCCCCCAGTATTCCATGGCGAGTACAGTAAAGGCTCATTTAAAGGGTCATTAGTGCTAATCCTCCAAATCAACGAGGAAGTAGAAACTATGTGCTCCCTAGTCCTCTGTCTCGGAATAAAGACCCGTTGTTCGGTCTTCTACAAATTTTACTTGTGTCACTTAAGATGACACAAATAAATGACTCATTCAAAATGAATGGTTTATGAAATTGACATTAAACTTAATACTCAAAAGGTTGAGACTGGCAACAAGAGGAGTAGTTAATATGTCTTTTTTTCAGAAGCCAGCTAAATAATTACTCTGATTTTGGCATATTTGCTTGTGTTTTAGCTGCCTTTCTGCCTCAATACGTCCATCAATGTTTGTAGCTGGATGCACCGGGTACCATCCCTGCTGCCTCTCATCCCCAAGTGTGGCTGACAGCATGAACTCTCACCCTTTACCCGTATGCGAGTCTCACCTACATGCGACATTGGTCCACACACAGCCGGCCAACTGTCATCAATCTACCTACCGCTCCACAAACGGCAGCCGCTAATCTCTTCACACCGGTCTTGTCACTGAGCCGGTCAGCTTAAAGTTCTGCTTCCGATAAACCGGAGATGCCGCATAAAGAAACGATGGTGGTGTTTCCTCTCGATTGGCGGTGACTTTGAAATGGACAGTCGTCAAACGATCCGGCAGGGGGGTTGCGTATGGCTGATGTTGTAGCTCTACGAAATCCTTCTGGTCACAGCTGAATTTCCGATGACCTAGAGGGGGCAGTGGATCAGGTGGAATTGAGTTCGGATGAGAGGTTTTCCCAAAGGACAACGGGAGGTCCGCGGCTTTCAGCATGCGGAACCTCTGCCCGCATCGCATTGGCCGTTATGTGTGGCACTTTTTTTTTTTTTTGCCCCCTGCCACACCAGCCGTTTCATACAGTGTAGCCATTGATGCGACTACGGCTAACCACATCAGCACCACAAGGTTTGTATCAGATCGCACAATGGGCCCTCTTTTCTGTGGTATTACTCTGCGTGAAGAGTATCGCTGGGAACCACGGGCATATCTAATTGGCGCACTAGCTGGGTGACTGGTTTATGGACGATTTGGGGTTTTCCACGGCTTGACCGAGAAGTAAGGGAAAGAGTTTATAATCCAGATTTGTGCTGCATCTTTTGTTTCCGGAGCGCCTTCCCAGTTATTTAGCAGGACTTGGACACTTGCAAGCAGGCAAATGCGCCCAAGAGCCTTGTGCGTGAGTGTCTTCTGAGTTTCTCTGTGTCAACCCTGTGTTTGTGCAGTAGTTTGTGTTGTGTGTGTAATTCACTGTGAGGTTCTGTGCACTCTGCCACCCCGCGCCGCAGGCGTGTTTGTCCAAACGGCGCCAATGTTTGCATAGGGCTGTCACGATGACTGGGCCGGCTGGCCCGGACACTGCTCGTCTGAAACGCAGGAAAGACCAAAGTGCTCTCAAAGCTCCGTCTGCAGCCCCGTTTATCACTGGCAAGACCAGTGGAAAAAACGGATAAACACGCTTCACCTATAAACCCGTTTGATGCGTCTGTGAGCGAAGACAATTTGTAGGTGCGTTACGTTACGCGGGGTCATCCGTTTTGCACGTCCACGAGAGCAAGTGTTTGCAGATGTAGTCTCTTTCTGGATAAAAGGGCTGAGGCCACGTCAGCGACACAAATAGTTTGCATTTGAAAATATTGATTATCCACTATGAGTCAGACACCATAAATGATTATTTCAGGTTCTAGCCTCTACCCCTGCTAATCTGACCCTCGGAGTGAGGGTGAGGATGGAAGCACTCGTGCCGTGGTGTGAAAGACCCACCATTTGTTTTCGGGCCATTGACTCAGGGAAGCGAGCAGTATGGTGCCACTCCATGAGAACTGCAATGACGGAGTGCTTATTGCCACAGCGCCGTGGTTCATCCCACGGCCACAAGCCCATCTTTCACATACATGATTATCACTGACAGTTAAGTGCTAATTTGAGTCAACTTTGCACTCACTCTCATAATGATACATCGGATTTTGCCGAGGGCGTAGTATCTACCTGCGTTGGAGAGCTGTGGTTTGGTCCGTGGCGTTTAAGCAAAGGCTATGCAGATTTTTCACCGCGCCTGTTGTAAGCGAGCAAGGGGCCGCAAAGTGCTCCGATGACTCAGCGGTGATCCCTGATTTGGCGACAGTGGCATTGGGGTTAATGCAGCGGAACCCTCTCTCTCTCCGCCTTCCGTGCCCCCTAACCCCCCCACCCCCCGTAGTGTGGGCCCATCCTCCCCAACGGCCCTCCGTCACGCTTGACTCTCCAGGGGGTGACTTTTGAGTGACAGGCGGAAGGGGCTCCCGCGATTGGCCGGCCGAGGAGAGTGGCTGTGGGTTGTTTGAGTGCGGGCAGCCAATGGCACGTTCTCAGCACAGTTAGAGCAACAAAAGGACTCCGGTAGAGATAGAGTTTCCCCGTGTGTGAGTGTGTTGTCCGACACAGAAGGAGAGAGCGCAAAAAACTGCAAGAAAAAGCATTTGGATAAAATGGTGAGATCTTTGTTTCTAAAGCTTTGCTTGCAGTTTTGTTTTTTTCTTCAGTCAAGGTCAGTCGAGTTGATGTTGAGGGATTTAGTTTACACGCGCGAGTATTGATGTTGTTTCAGTGAGCACGCAACCTTTGCTGAAACTGTTTGGTAAGTTTTTCTTGGTGCACCATCAAGGGCTTAAGGGCTTTTTTGGCTTCTCTGTTTACGGATAAACTGTTGTGTTTCAGTGTGATTTGAGAGCAGACGCACGCAACATCTTAGAAGTAAATAAGCTGAAATATTCCTTCAATACTCGTGCAGTTTGCTATTCCACTACTTAGAAATCACCCACTTTTTTTCGTTGTTGTAATGACTCCGTGTGTTTTTCTCCCTCTGTCTCTTCATAGTCAACCACGGCTGCGAGCGCTGCACGGGTGTAAGTCGGTGGCCCGGCTGGACCTCTTCTCCCTCCCTTCATTTCTCCATTAATCCACCCCTGTAACCGCCCTGCCTCTTGTTGTTTCGGGAACCATGCTGGTGCAGTGGCTGGCTTGGATGGCCCTGCTGTCTCTGGACTGGCTTCCAGGCAGCTGGGCCTTCACCACCACCAGGGCTCAGGGCCTGAGGGGTCGCATCCAGAGAGACCGCAGAAACATCCGGCCCAACATTATCCTCATCATAACTGACGACCAGGATGTCGAGTTGGGTAAGGTTGGCCAGCTTTCAGGTCTTCCTTGAATTTCCCTTTTCATGGATTGTGAAAAAAAAGGGAAAAAAGGGGCCTTTTTTTGTCATTTTTCCGGTTGTTATTTGTGTTGCTGCGCTGCTTTAATCAATTTCTTTGTCTTGGACAAAAAAATTTGGACATTTGCATCCGGATGTATGCGTTCTTTCTTCACACATGAAATATTAAATAGGGGCCATAAGCCATAGCAGAATGACCATCTGGCCTATTAACTGCTGAATAATTATTTGCACGTCAAATTTGGTTTTAAAAGATCAGTGGATCTAAATGGGCTTTTCATTTGAGTGATTTTCCTTTTACCAAAATTATGAAAAAATTAATTATGCATATTATCACAAGCAGTTTTTGTCTTTTCTATTATTGATGCATGTAGCACATTTGAGACTTCAGCGAATTAGCACTCACCTCCATACTTTGCCCTCCAGGTTCCCTGCAGGTAATGAATAAAACCCGTAAGCTCATGGAAGATGGAGGCACGACTTTCACCAATGCCTTTGTGTCAACACCGATGTGCTGCCCGTCAAGGTCCTCCATGTTGACGGGCAAGTACGTCCACAACCACAACACTTACACCAACAATGAGAACTGCTCCTCCCCTTCCTGGCAAGCTCAGCACGAGCCGCGCTCATTCGCCGTCTACCTCAACAACACCGGCTACAGGACAGGTGGGTGAACAAGGACGTGCACTACATGGACACCTATCTACATACAGTACAATGGTCAGCTTTAAGTGACTGCTGCAGGTCCACCAAAGAACTCTTACTGCGATCCTGGAGATGTTTCCCCTTCATTTATTTGGCATTTCTCAGATTGATTTGGAACCATGACCATCTCACTTTTCACCGACTTACTGCCAATCCCCACTTGCCCCTCTCAGGCCCTCTTTACTCGACGTGTTGATCAATCAACATTTCCACAGTAAGCTAAACACTGACGCGCTGCCCGGCTGTCTGGTGTGAGAAATGCAAACAAGGTGAGCGCGCCAGGTCGCTGTTATCACTCATCAGACGGGGTCCGCGTGGGTGACGGGCAGGCGCTGGACTGGGCAGCCCACTGGGGTCCTGCGGACTGCAGCACGACCTGCGGTTTTAGAACTGATGCGCTAGTCTGCAATTAGCCTTCTCTAGGACAGGCTGGCTCCCTGCCCGGCATATCCGGGAATTGGTGTTCAGTGAAGCCAGAAAAGAAAAAGGAGACAAGCCAAAATGTTATGCATCACACGCACACACAGTTAAAGTCACACAGAGACGCAGCATTTTTACAGGTAGAGGTGCAAGCGAAGAAATAAAACGCATTTTACGGCCTAAGTACTTTGTATTAAAACAAACCTTCCTTCATCTCTGCTCCTTTTCTGCAGGCTTCTTTGGCAAGTACCTCAATGAGTACAATGGCACCTACATTCCCCCAGGGTGGCGCGAATGGGTTGGATTGATCAAAAATTCCCGCTTTTATAATTACACTGTCTGTCGGAATGGTTACAAGGAGAAACATGGTGCCGAATATGCCAAGGTACGTGTTCCTATAATTTCTATAAAAAAAAGGCACTGTTAACTTAATCATTTTTTTTTCTTCCCTTTATGATATAAAGACTTTCCCTGACAAATTGCAGGCTCCAATCCACTTATAAATACAGACAGTGAGGCACTTCACATATCACATGTTTGTGATCTAGACTTCATTCAAGAATTAAAGGGACTGACTTGAGTCTCTTCTTTCTGCAGCATACCTTTATTATGACACACCTTACCTCAACAATTAGACAGTATATTTAGCAGAAGCCCGTGATAAATGCCACCCTGCATTTGTCTCGTTTTCTGTCTGTCTGCATTTTCCGCTTATTTAGTTTCACTGCTATAATAACACAATAGAAGAAGAGGGAAAACTTAATTTAACAACTGTCAGACTGTGGTGAAAAAACCCTGCGGTCACAATGTCTTTTTGTAGCTCTGGATGGCATCGGCTATCAATCATCCCCCGAATGTTTTTGTAAGGGCTGTCAGTTTGTTTTCGCGGCTCCGTGCCAACATCTTCCCAGGTAGCGTAGTCCTGGGTACATGAGGAATCCATGAGGAGGCTTTACAGTCTGGACATGTGTCAAGTTTCAAGATGGGCAAACACATTTTTGGACTGCTGTTCCTCTGCCAACTTGGACTGAGGTGTAAAGTTACCCACAAGCTGAGGCCAAGGTGTTTACATGACATGTGCTCGGTCAGCAGTGTGCGGTTTGAAACCAAATGGACACACTATTTGCTATTTACTGTCAAAAAACCATGGACCCGCCTGCCACCATGAGGACAACCACAGTTCCTGTTTTCAGTTTCGCACAGGGTCAGAAGGTCGTGGCATCCCACATAGAGTGCAGTTGGCACACCAGGTCATCGTGATAAGACGGACGTGATTTCGTTCAATGAGGTCCCATTTGATTGTCCATCTCCAAGATGACGAGTCCATTGAGGTTACGCCCTTTGTCAAAGGCATGCGTGAGATTTGGATGAAGAATATCATCCAAATCATTTTTTTCTCTTCAAGTTGCATGACTGAAGACGGCAGTCATTAATTGTTGTGATATGTTGGTGTCATCAATGCTAGAAAGCTTGTCTCTCGTGAATCCAAAGCATCAACTCCTCGCTGCTCAGACAGTCGACCCATGTTGGTTTGGTTTCAACCTAAAATGTCAAGAGTATCCATTCTAATGGGTGGATGTCATTTGCGAAAATGGTTTTCATTATGTGACATTTGGTACTAATCGTCTCCAAAGGAGAAATGTGATGCCCTTCACCTTGCCGACCATTCCTTCAGCTCTTTGCCAGTTGTTCTCCGTGACCCTTTCCGACCTGCCGGAGCCTTTAGCTGCAGTGGCACAGATTATGGAGAGCTGGCAACACATAGAGAATTCCACCCGGTACAACTCACTTCTGGAATTTCAGGAAAATCCCCCTTTATCACCCTTCATATTTTCATTGTCAACCTGGCTCTCCCTTCATCATGCGGGACGCCACGCAACAACTGCAGGTTTTCTGTATGTTATTATGATTTCAGTTGTGGGTGTGATATATAAAGACAAACTCCAGACCCTTTTGGGTTGTTTGATGTGACAATGTCACACGTCAAAGCTCTTTTATTAGAAGCTGCAATTCATTAATTCACTCATTTTGTCACTACATCAGAATCAACGAGCATTCAGGGACTTTATGTCTTTTGTATCTCATCCATAATAGTCAAGCTCATCTGTAACGCTTGGGGCTTACAACTGTTGAGGTGATTTGTTTTTTTTTATTTGAAGCAAGAAAACACATGTTAAGTGAAAGGGAGGAAAATTAAGCTAAATAGGAGAGGAGGAGGCTCAAGGAGAAAGGGAATGGGTTGCCCAGAGAGGATTAGGGGATGGGAGCTGTCATAACAACATACCATTCGAGAGCGCCAGGCTCCTCTCACCATCAAGTGGTGTCACATTCAATTGTGCAGAGATTCAATGACGAGGCAGCAGCCCGCATACTGTATACACATGCACAGACTCAAGCACACACTCACATTTACTGGCACACAATCAAGCTGCCAGCTGTTGACTCGACAGATCGGTGGTGTTCAATGCGGCCAGTGGCCCTTGTTCATTTATTGAAAATGTCTGGTTGAGGGAAAAGCAACAAGTCGTGGTGATTGCAAAGCTTGTGTTGTTCAGCATATTTCCGCCCCTTCTCTTTCAGCCTTCTTGTCTAGATGGGATTTTGCGCCGTGCCCGACCTAATTCATCTTCGTATTGCCTCTTTTCAGGACTATTTCACAGATCTGATCACCAACGACAGCACTAACTTTTTCCGCATGTCAAAGCGCATGTACCCTCACCGCCCTGTGATGATGGTCATCAGTCACGCTGCTCCTCACGGCCCAGAAGACTCGGCCCCACAGTACGCTGAGCACTTCCCCAACGCTTCGCAGCACATGTGAGTTTACATTCACACTCGCCTTTATCACACACGCGTTGGTGAGTGCGTCACGGGTTTTCTTTTCTCGCTAACCCTTAGAATTAGAATTTGTGACACCGTTACAGCATCCGTGTGCCTCAATCCCACAGCGACGACAGGTTCCTTAGGAGTTGCCGGGAGCGACGACTTGGCAAGCCGTGAAATCATAATGATTTATCATCCCGGTATAGCTGGGGCACATACCATGGAGACGATGGCGCGTGGCTTTTTTTTTCATTGAGCGCAGCCCACATGCCAAGCCGACAACCGGCCTCCCAACTACTCGTCTCATTACTGCGTTGACGCAGCGTTGCGACACAGTGGGGCTTTCCATGGCAACATGCCCCGCCATCTCTTGATGGGCCCTCCAAAAGGCTCCTGGGAAGTCCTGCTCCACCGGGCGGGAGGGTGTTGGTGTAGAAAAGTAAATAATTTTCAAGATGGCCATTTTTTTTTTTTCAGCGATTCCCACGCTCACTTCCAAACCCAATTCACGTTCTCCTCCGTCTGCTTTCTCTACCTACCTGTCCCTCTATCTGTTATATCTCCGTGCCTGTCCGACCCTCTCGTTTTCTCGCCGCCCCCCCCCCACCGCCCGCCGCTCCTCCCGCGAGAGACTTCCTGATCCTGTCCATATCAATCAGTAGCTTCTCCCCGCGGCTCTTGGGATGAGAGGAATGCATTGTGTGCTTTGGAACACCCTTTGTGGCATTATTAATTTATTTTTAGCTCAGGCCTCTGGGTGAAGGGGTGGAAGTGGGGCCCGGGGGCTGACTGGGGCGAGGGGGTTGTCCCAGTGATTATGTGCAGAGTATGCGGGGAGGTTACTGTGGTAGCACACATGCTGTAGGTATGAGCGGGTGTTTGTTTTGGTGTTTGATGACTTACAAACTTACATAACCGATATGGAAGATATTTTTTACTTGCAGCTGTTTTCGTTGATGTGATTTAGTTCTGAGCCGGTTTGAGTTTGAATCGGTTGAATTAGCTTCAGGGGGTTCTGTACAGGAAGCCGTCGAGTCCCTGGTGAGGTTTTCCATCAGATGTCCTGCACCTCTAACCCCCGATGCTTAGAGTTGGGAAGAGACTGCGTGGCGGTTGAGGAGGAGCTGCCTCATAAATCGAATGATTGTCTGTACTTTTGACAGCGACAATAGCAGGGGAAGGTTTGACGTTAATGTCATTAACATTCCCCTCTGAAGGTGTCTTTTTACTCCGTCTTCTACATGTACGCCATGGCTAACACGAACCTATACGTACATGTGACCGGTGGCAGGTGCGACCTCCCCTATGGACCGGCTCCGTTCCACTGACCTGCACATTCCTGGTTCCCTTGTGCCCAGGGCCCCATACCTTGGTGGCCCAATGCCCAGAGACGGGTCCCTTTGTGGGGCTTATTAGACCGCCTGGCTAAGTGGGTGAAGAGTTCACCCTTCCCACAAAGCAGGCCCGAGGAGGCGAGGGCAGAAGACAGCTCACTCAATCAGATCAAAGCAGCTCCCGGCGGGTCTTCGTTAAGTATCTAAGGCTTCATGCTGTGTCGAGCTGCGGGTTCGCTGGTAGAACCTATTCGATTGGAGTTTAATTTTCTACACTAAGATGGGCATTATTGGTTATTGTCTTATAATATGCCAACACTATAGATGTGATTATGAATTATTGGGGAGAACTATATTATACTCACGGTATATGATTCATATGCTGTTTTGAAATGAACTGCAGAAGCCTCGCCGCGGTTTGCTATGTGTCTCTGTTACTTTACAAACTCCTCTCAGTTGCAACTCTACACAAACGAGACTGCCTCTCCCTCCCTCTAGCTTTTCATCCAATCCTGTTATTCGCCCATTTCAAATGACCATGACTTATAGAGGTTTTGGTCCAGAAGTTGTTGCAAACTTGACTTTGGGGCCTATTACTTTCTCAAGCAAGTGCCAACCCTCAAATGACTTGTCTGTGCCAAGAGCGCAGTGGAGCGGGGAGACTCTAGTCTCTGTGTGAGGGGAGCGATGGCCGCCGAGAGGTGTGGAAAAACAGCTAAGGTGCCTGGCTGCTGAATATTAAGACATTTCCCTCAACAAACAGAGGAGCTATTGATGCGCGTTAAACACAGTGGACAATTGCGGCACCTGTTACTGAGCAGCGGTTTGTGAAAAGTACCAGACAGGTGTTTTTTGGCTACTTTTAAATGGGGTCTTCACGGATGATACGTGCTTCGATAACGATATTTTTTAACTTCCTTGAGAGGGCGTGTTGTTGTTTTTGTTTTGTTTTTTCAACCGGTCTCACGTCTCCCTTCTTTTGTCTCTTCCTACCAGCACCCCCAGCTACAACTATGCCCCTAATATGGACAAACACTGGATCATGCAATACACGGGCCCCATGAGACCCATCCACATGGAATTCACCAACTTCCTTCATCGGAAGAGGCTGCAGACCCTCATGTCTGTAGATGACTCGGTTCAGAAGGTAAGGGTAGTTCTTGATGGACTTTCTCAGGGTTTTCATGTGTTTTCTGTCATTTGTTCTCATGGTCTCCCTCATTTGAATTCTTAGGTGTTTGAAATGCTTGAGGAAACTGGAGAGCTGGACAACACTTACATCATCTACACGGCAGACCACGGCTACCACATTGGTCAGTTTGGATTAATCAAGGGCAAGTCAATGCCGTATGACTTTGACATCCGCGTGCCCTTCTTTTTGAGAGGACCCAACATAGAGGCAGGGGCGGTGTAAGTAAAATCCAAAATCATTTTCAGAGTTTCCTAGCCTGCCTTTGTATCTATCTTGTAAAAGTCAGAAGTGAGTTGTACCGGCTGCATCTTAAGCTATCGAAGTTGAATCTATATTTATTTGGGTGCCTTGGTTTTGTTATCCCCCATCACGGTACATATTTCCGACAAATAAACTAAACTTTATTTGCATGTTCTTCTTCAGAAATCCTCATATGGTGCTGAACATTGACCTTGCTCCGACAATCCTCCACATCGCTGGGCTCGACACCCCTCCTGACATGGATGGAAAGTCCATCCTTAAGCTGCTGGAACAGGAAAAGACTGGCAATAGGTCTGGATCCATCATGCCGTGCTCTAATATATATTATGTACAGTAATTGCATGGTGTGCATGACATATGCAACAGTCCTTTTCCTTTGCCATTATGGAGAAAATATGAATTCCCATAGCAAAAGTAATTGCTTTTGCTCCAGCTGAGCACAAAGTGGGTTCAGTGAAATTTAGGGGATTTTCCTTGACTGCAGGACTTTGGCTCGTGTTTACTGTGGGTATTCTTCTGAAGAAGGATTTGTTTGCAAGTTGAATCCTTTGTTTGCCCAGCAAAGCCGCCGTATAAACACTGTCCCATATGAGAAGTCAATGTCCATTAACCTGCAACAAAAAGCACAAACAACAAATATGAATATATATGCACTAACGTCTGTAAAGCTACGTGAAGAACAGGGATAATCAATTTAATCCTCTACACTATTCCGTTGAACCTCCGATGCCTACGGCTCGCTATGATCAATCACAGTATTGGCACGCTGCGCGCTTTAAGCTCTGTAACTGATGGTGAGTGCACAGGCCATATGAATTATATAACTCGGTGCGTGTTTGTTTTCTCAGATTCAAACCCAACCGGAAACCCAAAGTCTGGAGGGACACATTCCTGGTGGAGCGAGGGTAAACTGTGCTTCTTTATTCCCATTCCACACCACAGGCACATCCATGTCATCGCAGAGCATTGTGTGTCTCGCTAAACCCGACAAGACATTTCGATGAACCCGAAATGTGCAACAGGCGTTCCTCACTCCGGCGACACGGCCGTTTCCCCCTCCCGGGTATTTGTCATCTGACAAACATTTCCTGACCACAGTCGGCTTGGAAGGCGGCGGCGGCGGCGGTGTATGAGGTTGAAATATTCAAGGTCGTTCGGTAATGCCATAAGCAACTGGCAAATTCTGACGGTTCACATAAGAGGCGCTGACACGTGTGTAACCAGGTCATTTTAAACACTCAGACAAAGAGAAATGTCTTTGTCTTTCAAGAGGGGCCCCTCGTGTTTTAAGCACGCGATCGGGGCCCTGAATCGGACGCAGCCTGCCGTTAGTGCACTGAAGGAGAAAGACGGGAGATAGCTAGAGACACGCAGAATGAAAACAAAGGCTGTCCAGGCTCAGGATGATGTTACCTGCTGGAAGGCCCACATTCAACATGTCACCGGCTCCTCCGGTGAGGAACGCAGCGGGCAACACACAACGGTTTGTTTACTTTGTAGTGCACGCATATACAGCGCGTGCTCCCCTCACAAACCACGAATCAGTCCTTCATTTAACTTCTCCTGCTCGTTATGTTATCAAAGAAAATGACTCCTCCAATCTGACTGTCAGTAGGGCCGTGCGTTCACTGACAGACGCCTGACAGCTCGGGAATCCCATCAAGCGTCAAGTCTTTGCATGATGCAGGTGACGAGACATCTAATAACATTAAATGGATAAGAGAGAGGAAAGACACAGAGGAATTGGTAAGAAAACAGTGGGGGGGGGGGAGCAGATTTCACTTGTTACGATGCTGTACATCACGGCGCGTCACCTTCTCCCACACAGCTGCTGTTATCATTTCCTCACAATACCCCCCCCCCCCCCTTTTTTTTCTTTTTTTTTTTTAATTCAAAAATTGCTGGCTCCGCCCTTGTTCTCCCCTTTCACACTAATTTGCTCATTTGCCAAAAATCGGCAGAGCCACATCCGTGAGGACAAAAGAAGCACTCGTTAGCCGTGCTGCTGTGCATACAGATCGGCCTCCTGCTGCCGCGTGTTTTTGTGACAGAAGAACTAGTTGGTCTACGGACTGCTGTGTATGAAATGAAAAGAGCGTAACCTTTGACATGTAGGGGCTTTAGCTCTTTTAATCCGTTCCTGCATTAATCCACGCTGTTCATAAAGCCTGCCAGCTTGCGCGCCTGTCTCTAAACACTTGAGATTAGCCTCCACGGATCTTTCACTCTGTTACCAAAGCTCTGATGTGGCAGCACACACACACACACAGACACACACACAGCTGTGGCTGATGCTTGTGTGTACGGTTCTCTCCCTGCTCATGTGATACCACTCACTCAATATCCTCACATGACCTTACGGTAACCGATGAATGGCCGACGGACAGCTGGGGGCTGACCGTGTTGTTTGAGGATCTAATATCTGCATTACGCTGTGAGATCATCAACAACTGTTCGCTCTTTAATCACCCTCGGCTGAAAGGGTTGAGACCGCGGCCAAGCCAGCCAACTGGGAACGGAGCGTTGGGGAGCACAGGATGTTCTGGGCTTCGATGTCGCCGTCGTTCCTTCTGGGTGGGCGGGAATAGAGAGGTGGGCGTGGCCTTAGCACATACTCAGCCGGGCCTCGTGGAGAAAAGGGGCGTTGCAGTCGAACGTGACGCTAAGCCGAGCCCGTAGCCGAGCGCTGGCGTGAGGTGCTGAGCGGCGCTACGTGACCCCGGGAGCCTCTGGCACACAGAGAGGCCTCATAAGTCCTCCTTTCACCGGCCGTGACCAGTGGAAGGGGACAGGACTGAGAAGGACAGGAGAAAAACAGGAAAACAGTGACATAAACGTTCTGCTCAGTCCAGTAATACTTTAATAACGTAACTCTATACTGACTCCACGAATGTTTACTCTTTGTGCTCTGCAGAAAGATTCTGAGGAAGAAGGAAGACTCGGTGAACACTCAGCAAACCAACAGCCTCCCCAAGTACAAGAAGGTCAAAGAGACTTGCCAGCAGGCCGAATTCCAGACACCCTGCGAACAGCCCGGACAGGTAAAACAAACACACCCATGTGCAAATGAAACGAGCCCCTGATATCCACCGGGGAAAGTTCCTTCAGCTCTTTTCTGGTCCCCGAGTAGCCCACGTAGCCAAAAGTTAAATAGCCATTTAAAGTGCATCAGTTGCTCCATAATTGGATCATTTTAGACTGTTTAGTTAATTTGTTGGTTCTCCCCCTTCATCTCTGCCAATTAATATTATGGCAGCAACAGCCAAGTGGTACAGTATGTGGCCTTGGCGCACACAGACCAGAACAATACTAATTGTTACAAGTTTAAGTAAGCGTTAAATGACAGGCGGGGTTTCTGAAGGGGCGGACTAATGCAGGCCAGACCCGGTTTATGGTCACATTAAAGTGTGTATGAAACAATCAGTTATTAAAGACGGCAACGGAGCGATCCTAGTTGAACTCTGTGGTTTGTGCGTATGCAAGTGCGGCTTTGACTACAGTACGCGCACGTGTGTGCGGAACATTCGTCTTCTTGTAGCCTTGAACCGTTCCAGTGTACATCGTAGTATGCAGCACGCGGGAGTGGCCGTCTGGCATTATTTAACATGACCTCCCAGTGCGCAGCCTGAGAGCCTGCGGTGTTTTTCTTACGTAATTACAGGGCAGACGGTACTTACAAACAGCAGGCATGTGCTGTATCGCTCATCGTCATTTTTTCTTATCTTTCTTTTTTTTTCTTTTTCTTTCTCGTCTGTATTTTACAGGATGTTATTTGCCTTTAAATGACACATACGTCCCCCTGTTGCAGTTTGCACCTAGGTCTGTAAACCCTGTTTAAGTCCGCATGAGATGATTTTAGTTTTTTCAAAAAAAATTAGAAGTGTGCATCAGACCACGTTAACTTGAAAAAAAAAAAACATTTTCTCAAAAGAGCCTCGGTTGTGTTTTTGTCGCCAAGCTTTCGCGGACCTCTGGAATCAATCTGGCGATAACCGAATGGGTTTGTCACGCGCGAACCACATTTTCTCACGAGGGACACAGACAAATCCGCTGTTACTGTATATTTTTGTGGGTTCCCCCACCATCTGCTCGTGTTTCGGCTTGCCTGGTCATCCACGCCTGCTCCCAACTAACCACTCCCCACCCTCCCCCTCAGTTTCTCATCCGTCTTTGCTCCTTTGCTGTCCTCCTGCTGCAATTCTACCGTTGTGCCCAAAAAAGCACTCGCAGGAGGGAAAGTCAGAGAAGGGTTGAAGAAAGACGGATTGTTTTCATCCCCGAGTGAAAACACATCTCTCTCCCTCGTCTTGTATAAGGCCGACATAACAGCTCTGTTTGGCCCGCCAGGTCTTTGTCACAATACGAGCCTTTCCGGAAGAAACCCGAGCTGCTTTGTGGCCCTTTGTTCGGCCCTTTCGTTCCCACACTCACCGCTGATCATCAGCACTCTGCAGATGTGTCTAATGTGTTTATACAAGAGCTGACCAGCGACACCACACGAAGCAATTAGCTCGGCTCTCTTTTCCGAGGGGGGAATACGCGTTGAGACAGAAGGCAGAAGATGGAGGCAAGTGCTCGGGCATATATTTATACAATCGCCCTGGTGACGCACTTGGCACGGACGGAGCCCGTGCGAGACACCAGACGGCCTCAATTCATCTCATGTGGTCGTTTTGGTTTATCTTTCCTGGTGCTTTTGGATCACATTCTTTCCCACATGTGATTTGCCTGATGTATCTTTTCAGAAGTATGCGTCTCTCAAAGAGGTTCTAAAAGTCTTTTACTTATTATTGGCAATGCGTGCGAATCTGCTCATCATTAAAGTAACAGACATTTCCAAAAAAAGCTACAGCTCAAGGACACTTTGATCGCTTGAGATCTACAGACTATTAAGTTAGCAGAGAGCCCGATGTTTATCTCTGCTGTGGTCGTTGCGGCACAGCGATGGCATTGTGTGGAGGAGATCACGGGGAAATGGAGGATTCAGAAGTGCAAAGGTGGTTCCAAAGAAGGCTCCAGGAAGCGAGCCCGCAGCCTGAAGCCCCGCAGCAGTTATGACACCAGAGAACGGGGCTGTGACTGTGGCGACGCGCTCACCAACCCCACCAGAACGGGCCGCCGTTCTCACCGCCCGCTATCCGCCTCAGCCGGCCGCCGTGAGTAATGCATGGATATCTTGTTTCTTTTTTTTTTTTTTCACTTATTGTGTGATTTCTCTCGCGATCTGGAGAAAAAGAAAGGCTACAAGCCTTGACTTGCTGCTACTGATTATTTATGTCCTGCAACGAGTTCTGCATTTCGCTCTCTGGATGTTGCTTTGAGTACGTGTGCTGTCGCGATTTGTGGTTTGATGCCCTCTGGCGTTGCTTATAAAAAGTGTTTCACCGTGATATTGGTACATAAAAGCATTGCCTCACTGAACTTTTAAAAATCATTTTTTAGGTTATCGTCCACGTTTTGTACACACCCGGCAGACCAGGTCCCTGTCTGTGGAGTTTGAAGGTCAGATATATGATATAGACCTTCAAGCCGATGACCAGTCTGCTGTCCGCCGCCGTGTCATCTCGAAGCGCCACTACAACCCAGAAGACCCGGAGTTCCATCCGGGGTCGGATGACGGTTCACAGGAAATGCTGGCGGATGATACCAATGCCGTGGGATACCCAAACTCAGTGAAAGTTACCCACAAGTAAGAAGGCAGCCTGCCCTCAGTGCCGGATTCACACGTAGGTACACGGTCAAAAGCGTGTGAGTGTGTGACACGTTCCCATGCGTCTCTTCCAGGTGTTATATCTTGATGAATGACAGTGTTCATTGTGAAAGAGAAATCTACCAGTCCTCCAGAGCCTGGAAAGATCACAAGAGCTACGTGGACCAGGAGGTGAGTGCACGAAGCTCAGACTCTCCGACCATAACCCTGAGACACACACACACACACACACACCTACTGACCTGATGTTGCTCATTTAGTCAATGGTCAAGGATCCGTGTCACAAAAAATTGATGGAATTTTTTAAAATATTTAATTCCAGATTGAAGCACTTCAAGACAAAATCAAAAACCTCCGGGAAGTGAGAGGTCACCTGAAGAGTACTCGACCTGATGAGTGCGACTGCGGAAGGAAGAGGTTGGCCATCGGATTTTACAGAGAAAATACTTCTCTCCTTCAAGTTATTTTTCACAAAGAACGCAGTTTTCAGAACCTTGTTTGGGGCCTGATGGGAAACCCTATTGCAGTCCTTAGTCTCTCTTTCTGTTTCTAAAAAACAGCTATTTTAGCAAAGGAGACAGAAACAAAGCCGAAAGATTGAAGAACAGGAATGAGCAACTCCATCCGTTTAAGTGAGTTTCCCTTCTAATTAAGGGTTTGACGCCTTTGGTTCCACCCTGCTCCTTAATTAACACTGACCATGATCTGCAACCGATTTAAGTTTGAAAAGATTGCACGTTGTGTTGCTGTTTCACTGTGCGTTCTGGCTGAATATCTGCATGGTCATTGCATGTCCGTTCAAACAGCACGTTGTAGATCCCAGACGAGCATGTGTGTGTTTGACGTCTGTCGATGTTTGTCTAGAAACATTCATTTAGTGGCGTATCCTTAAACGGATGCATGGCTGGGGATGTTTTATTTCTTTCCTTTTTTTTTTTTTTTTTTTAACGTGTGTGCGTTTGTGTCTGGAAGAGAGTGCACGGAAAAGACTGGATGACTCAGAATGACTCTGCATCCGATCCCTCAAACGCAGCGATCGTCTCGCAACGGGAATCATTGGAAACAGATTTTGCCGACGCGAAGCAGCTGCGTTCAGGCCGGGAGGGGAAGGGGAGAGTGGCTAGAATGTCATTCCAGAGAAAATTGGACCCTAATAAGAGCTTAAGCGTGAAAGTAAACCGTTCTGTTGTCGTCTGGCATCGGCGATGCCTTCTGGAAGTCCCCCCCCCCCCACCCCCTTCCGATCCTCCACCGCTGTGGTCCCCGGCGTTCGAGTAGGGCCTGATGTCATCCTGGCGTCAGCGGGCGTTTTGTAATCCTCTCACGATCTCTGCCCGCCCGCAGGGAGCCGGCGCACGAATCAGACGGGAAGGCCCTGTCGTACAACGAGATCCGCAGACGAAAGAAGGAAAGGAAGGAGAAGAAGCGGCAGAGGAAAGGAGACGACTGCAGCCTGCCCGGCCTCACGTGCTTCGCACACACCAACGACCACTGGGCGACCGCGCCTTTCTGGACACGTACGTATCCTCACTTCAGGCCTCAAGATGAATTGTCCAGACATTTGTTAGCGGTTGAGGTGGAATCGACTGCACCTTTACAATGCATCTCGATTACCGTGCAGTGGGTGGATTCTGCGCGTGCACCAGCTCCAACAACAACACCTACTGGTGCCTGAGAACCATCAACGAGACGCACAACACGCTGTTCTGCGAGTTCTCCACCGGCTTCCTGGAGTACTTTGACCTCAACAGCGACCCCTACCAGGTGGGTGGACAGCTGCTTACAGTCATTCAGCACATGCGTTCTTTCTCCACAGAGGCACCTGCGACAAAAAACTTGTAATCTCTAGTGGGAGGGAACGTGGAATTACGCCAGGCCCTCTGTTGGAGTTTTGCTAAACACATGAGACTAAAACATTAATTGTTTTTGTGATTTGTTTAATATCTGTGCAGCTGACCAACACTGTGTACACAGTGGATCGGGATGTACTGAACTCCCTCCATGCCCACCTGATGGAGATGAGGAGTTGTCAAGGTTACAAGCAGTGTAACCCTCGCCCTAAAGGCCTGGACACAGGTAAAGATGCTCACCCTCTGCCTGTTATTAATCCCTAGTTCCCTGTGTGGACTGTTTGTCCTTTGGGTTTAGTGGTAGTTGTTATGCCAATAATGACTCAAACTGATTTCACTCTCACCGGTGTGTATTTGCACACATCTGCATGCTGCACGTGTTTTGGGTTCACCCACTTTGTAACTTTTGATGAGATTTGAGGTCGAGAAACCTTCACACACTCGTGTGTCTTTCGTGTTCAATGTTCTCATCATAATGACACGCACATGCACACACCGAGGGCTCTCTTTCTCCGCCCAGGACCATCAGCTCTGCTGGATCCCGCCCCCTTTAATGTACATATCGTGTTAGTATTTTTCAATAAAATGGAGGTCGTGTCACAGATTATCGTCCTGGCTGTCATCCCGGCTGTGACTCACTGTTTGAGATATTATTTTGAGGGCGCTGTCATCAAGGCAGTTGAGGCTGTCATTTTATTTAGGCTCCGTCAGGCATCACCACCATCATCCGCCACAATGTACTTTCTATTTTTTTCTACCACCACAAGTTCTAAGCATCCCAGCCGAGCAAACGTCCCAGCAAGCGGTGGTGGCTAATAAGTGAATGCAGAGATGCCCGACGCCTGGATGGCACAACCGTTCGCGTGTGGCACGAACTGGTCGCGTTCTTTATGTCCTGAGGTTTAAACGTTAATGTCTGTAATTACCGGCTGCTGTTGCTCGGGTGTGATGCCAGATTTTTTTGGAGGAGTAGATTATTCAAATATAACTCTCTGGTGAAATGGATCCAACATTTACTTATTTACTTGCATCTGTAATGTGTGGAGTGTCACTTAACTAACAGGATCACCTGACTGGATAACCTTGTGTGTTTTGCTTTGAAAGGGAAACCCCGGTTGACCTCCGCACCTCACAAAACACTCAGTTCTGATCAATCATCATCTCCGCCCGGCACCATCGTATGAACTTTCAAATTTTCCCCTCCCAGTTTTCCTCCATTCACATCCAAATCTCTTTACTCGTCATCCCTCCCTCCTCATTCTGATCGTGGGATAATTGCATTTCTCCATAGGGAGCTGCAGCTGTGCATGAAGAAATCTTCAGCGTGAATGATCTATTTATTTCCCTCCCGTATCTCTCTGATTCAGAGCATTAACAATCGATTGCTTTTATTTTTTCCGATCAGGAGGTAAAGATGGAGGAAGCTATGAGCCACACAGGTATCCACCGATTTTTGTTTCTCTTCAGTGGCTTATTTTCTTTTAACACCTGCATGGGCCGATTTGCCTCATTCCCACTAATAAATCCATCCATCCGTGGAGTTGCTGGCGCGTAATCTGTGGCTGCATGCTGGGGAGACGCTAACAAATCCTAACGGATGTTTTTTTTTCTTCCTCTCGTTAAAGCACATTCATCTGTTGTCCCCTTTGTGCGAACAATATCCCGCTCAAATGACATTGACTCGAGCGAAGCCTCTTTAGCTACTCTTTCGATAGCGTGGCTAAATACAAAGTGAGAGGTCACATTTACGAAGCGGTGAGCTTCTACTTGAGACCCGAGCATCAGGTGCACGTGAATGACACCGTATCATCCCACCTTACGCATCACATTCCACACAACGGCTTAAAGGAGTAGTCGGACATTTTGGACAATAAGATGAAATACCGGTCTCGTATGTGTACGCTGAATATGAAGCTTGAGTTTTCAGCTGGTTAGCTCAGCAGAATCTCAAAAACTAGTGAATTCAAATATCACAACAAGCGCATACTTTGCGTTCTTAACAGGGGAGCGGGCTCGCTACTTCTGGGCTATATGCTGTGCTAAGCTAACTGTCCCCTGGCTGCAGCTTCATGCATGCCCAGACGAGAAATGAGAGTGGTATCAAGACCGTGCTGTCCACTAATCGGAGGATTGGCTGTTAGATCCTCGGTTCTTTCAGTCCTCCTTGGGTTAATTGATCATGGAAGGCTGTTCCATCTGCGTTTGAGTGTGTATGAATCAGCATTAGACAAAATCCTCATTTGGCCCTTTTGTAAGACGGCCATCTGTTCTCTGAATGTGTACCTGAATGGAAATGTTGTCATGTTGAGTTAAGCGGTGCTTGAAAGACTAAAATGGTGTTCAAATCCATTTACAATTTTAAAGAATCCAATTCCCTGGGAAAAAAATAACAAATTTCCCCTAAATGTCGGACTATTTCTTTAATATCCACCTCCATGTCATTTCATCAATATCCTCCAGTAGACGGTCCGGAGTAGCACGCCATTCAGATGCTTCTCATATTCACACTCCTTAGTTACACGCCATTAGCTAGCAGTAGAGTGGACACTCTCTGTCCTCCCTCTGACCTCTGACCCCTTTTGACCTCCCTTTCTGATACCTGCTTACCAGGCAACAGCCGCATCGAAAGTGGTCAAAGAGGAGACCAAGCCCCTCCTTCCTGTGAGTCCCAAAGCCGATGTGAAACCATCTCCATTCTCCAGCTGAACAAAGCTGATCTGACAGGGAAAGCCAACCTTACATCGATGCTTCCTTTCCTCAGCTTTCACTTTGCCGACACTCGTCTTTTCTCCTGCAGTTTTCTTTTATTTGCCTCTCTTTGTAATATATATATTTTTTTATTTGGTTCTGATTTTTGTGGGCATACACCACTCAGCCGCGAGCTTCTTTGTTTTGTTTTCTTCCCCTGCGCATCTTCTTTTGTTGATCACAATTTTTGTTTTCTCTGAAATTCTTTTATTCCAGGTTGCCTGACTTTGCATTTCAATCCAGCGCAGGCCTATCGTTCATTGCACTTCCATTTTTTTAATGTGCCGCTCAGTGTGTTAGTCTGTTAGGATGGAGCATTTGGTATTTTTCCTTTGTCCGTCTCTCTAAATGTGAATCTCTAAGGCCGCATGTGTCTTGCACTACTCACGGCTTGATAATTAGTGTTTGTCTCATGCTACTTTGCAGTTTGTATGTGAATCTGTGTGCGTGTGTGTGTTGCTTGGGGCCTCGACCTCTGAGAGCAGGAGGCTGCCGTTTGCTGCATGGTGTAAAAAAAAAAAAAAAAGGTTCCTTCTTCCTGAACAGATTCTCACCTTTTCGCTTGTCCCCGTTTGGCAGCACACAGCCCATATGGGACGGACGACAGAGTTAAACTCCCCAACCTGACGGACGAGGAGGTGAACTGGCAGGGACTGGAGGATCTGTACAGCTTAAACGAAAGCCTTTATGAATGTAGGCCCGACTACAGCCCCAGCCCCGACAACCGGGTCAACTTCCAGAAGGATATAGATAATATGTTTGCACTGCGACACGTTTTTAACCATTTCAACCGAACCCACGACGACGACGCCACCCTGCCAGAGCTGGGCTCCGGGGCCGGGGGTGGAGGCCCCGAGGAGGGCAGCGGGGAAGAGTCGGCCTCAGCCGGCGACGTCTGGCCTGTCCCGGCCGCGGAGGCTCGCCGCACCGCCCCCGCCCCCAGCACGACGGCGCCGTCACCACCACCGCCGCCGCCCGAAAGGAAAGTGGAATCCGTCGCCAACGACATTCCCGAGAGGCTTTCAAACAGGCCCGGGGCGTCCGCCGCGTCGCCGTCGGCTCCGGGGAGGGACGGGCTGATCTTCCCGAGGGCAAAGCAGCTGGAGGAGCTGGAGGGGGGGATGTTCAGCGGGAACGGAATGACGGAGCTGGAGAGTCGACGCGACGACCTGCTGGGGGCCCGCGACGGCCCGCGAGCCCAGCTGGAGCCCGCCGGGGCCCCCGGAGAGCGTCTCAGCCTGGGCCTCGAAGAAGAGGAGGAGGAGGAGGCCGACGACGACATTTTCCAGGCCCAGGGGTACCTCCCTCTCTCCCCGCAGATGTTGAGGCCCAAGGTGCAGGCCAGCGACCCCCGGAGCCCCCCCACCACACAGACTAGTGTCCCGTTGGTGGTGCAGGCGCTGCCCCTCACCTTGGACTACGAGGGCAGCGGTTCTCTGCCTCAAACCTCCAATCAGACCCGCTGAGGCGGACGCACGTGCGCCGGCCAGCCCCCGACCCCCCCCCGCCGCCCCAAAGAGCCGCTGGTCGCCATAGAGACAGTTATTGGGAAATGAGCTTGCCAAGAGCAAAGGCAAGTGATGCCACCTCAGAGTTGAACAATGAGCATTAAAGTTATTGTTTATTTTTTTACAGGTGCCTACAATTTAGTAAAGTGTTGTTTTTTCAAATATATATTTAGAAAAGAAAAAGCCTTAATGCAGCTAAACTTAACTGTTGGGATTAAAAATAATTAATTCCACATGGATAACACCATTGATGTTTCTAATGTTTTTATGAAAAACGAGTGTGAGTGGTGAAACCATTTCAACATCTGAATGAATAGTTCGCATTAGTCAGCTTCTGTAAGGATCTATAAATCATAAACCTGCCCAGTCACTCCAGCAGTACAGTACCCCCCCTCCTCCCCCCTGCATATTGATAAAAAGGTTAAAATGCACTTTTGAACTTTTTCACGTGACGTTTGAAGACATGATTTATAGTTAAAATCGTATATTTTTTTTCAAACAAACAGCTTTGTCCAGTGACAGTATTTTGTTTTACCTCCTAGTCATAAAGCATTGATAATATCAGAACATTTAGACAATCATGCGACAGTTGACAGTAAGTAAATACACTGACAGCTTGAGCTTCCTATTGACCGATTAGATGCAGCAGTTCTGACTTTGCAGAGTTACACAGCTTTTTATTTGCAGTAAAATGATTACAAATTACAAATAAATCCTTCCACAATCGCCACGGATTAGAACATGTTCACCGTGACACTTGTTTTAATGGAAATGCCACAAAGTCCTTGTGTGTCGTCCGAGCCTCGTTTTGAGTGCAACTCTGGTACCATTTAAAACTGCTTAATGCGTCAGTAAAATACTCACTGCAGCCACTGCATAAAGTATCCCAGCGTTTACCCTTCATGCCTGTAGTTGATCTGAGAGCAACAGGTGCAGATGAACCTGGCGCTGTCCTTTTCTCTCCTGACGGTGTACAAAGTGTTTGAATAACTGTGGCTTCAGGAAAGCCCCGTCGCCGTTAATAAACCCTTTCAACCTGCACAGGGATGTTTCCGCCGCAAGTTCTGTCTCACACACACACACACACACACACACACTGCTCGGGAATGATTACATTCATCCAAGGCAATCATTTTATACCATTAGTTTTTTTTAATGACATTAAGTATTCAAGGCATTTGGAAACCCAAAAGTTCACACATCAGCTTCTGAGTAGAGCTTCTGTTCTTTCCCAGAAATTGACTTTCGGTTCAAATACTGATGAAAGGGGGAAGAAGTGTTAAAAGAACATCTACAGTCAACCAAGTCATGTGCGTCAGTAGTAGACCCGGCATGTAACCAGCAGGACACTGGATGCTAAGAAGTAGGCGTGGAGAACAACGGTGTCCAAAGATTCTCCCTGCGTACGTTCAGAAGAGTTACAAAGGTTCAGTAATTACAGGAGGAGAATTGGAAATATCTTTTTCGTTTAGTATTTTATCTGAACACCATTTGATAAGCGGCCACAACGGAACGTGATAAATACTTCGTTGGAAGATGACTTCGGATCACATTAGGCGCTCTAGAGGACCTGATCAATACTTCCACATTGGTTTTCCGCTTTTGAAGCGGTGATAAACGCACAATGAACTCTTCCCACGTGAATGACACAGTTCAGGCACAACGGGACTAGTCCTCCGTTTTGTAGCTTTCAGTTTGGGTTTTTTTCATTTCAACTACGATATCATGGGTAAGTTCATAAATATGTGTTTAACTATCTGTAAGCTCTATAATACTCATTTGATTGGTCAATATTTACACAATGATCACTTACGAATATGTCATTTGAGGCGCTACATCACAATACTGAAATACTTAGTCACTGCCGTTACACTGGATAATCTTTACCTGGCAGAATACCGTGAACCTTGGCCCAAAATGTTTACTTTTAAAATATAGTCACTGCTTAGTGTTGAAATATTTAATAGCTAAAACTTAAATCTAACCAGTTTATACAACTTTTTTTCTTATATTTCCTTATAAATCTTTTTTAAATCATACTAATGCATTAAATATTAAAGCACTATCTTAAGAAAATAACAAGTCCAAATTAAACCATTTGAGTAAAACATAGCATTGGTTAAAGCTAATGTTGGAGACATTACCACCAATAAGCAGACCAAATTATCTCAAGCTGCAGAAGGTGTAAATTATCTTATATGTCAATCTGGTGGGGTACATTTCAGTGCAATAACTTTAATAGTTAACCTTTTAACCAAGAATTCCATAGTACAGTGAGACAAACCGCAGCGATCACTGGCTATAGCACAATCCCCCCTTTGTCCACTAGAGGGCCCTAAACACCCAGGAACCGAATAGTCAACATCTCACGTTGGGGTCGCTTTGTTTCACATCCTCACTACTTTCCTAAAAGCCTAAACTACAAGATACCTGCTATGTACATTTGATGACCATTAGCATGGAGACGCCGTTTCAATGTAAAGCCAAAATGACGCATCCATTTTTTTTTTTTTGCAGATCGATATGATACAAATAATTCAACTTTGAAGAAGTTGCGAATTGTGGGTCAAATTTGTCGATTTGTTTTGCCAAATTCTACAAAATCTCCAGTTTCAAGTACAATCACATCGTTACAGTAGCTTCAGCACACAGTCAGAGATGAGTCACCTTTGTTATTCCTTTATGCCACGTGGCTAATTACCACACCTTATAAGAGTGAAGTGGTGTCAGATGAAATCGAGATTTCATAGAAGCCAATAAACACTGCGCCACTGGTGCTCGTCAGCTTTAAGCTACATGGTTACTTTGCAAAGGCGAGGAGCTTCGTCCGACGGGTGCAGCTCAGTGACGACTGTTCCAAAAGACGTTGCCGGGGGCAACAAAGCAGAACTTGGTCACTCAACTGAGAGAACAGTGACAATTGGGTAGCTAGCGTTTAGCCTGGGAGCTAGCTTTGTGTACTGGACTGGCCGAGACAGCCTGAGAGGCACAGTTACAGAAAAAGGAAGGAAAATTAAAAAAAACGCTTCTTCAATTGTTATGATCCAACAACACCAGAAAAGAGAAAAAGGCGGAAAAAGGCTCAAACACTAGAGAGGTTGCCGATGTGTCCACAGCTCAGCCTGGAAAGAAAAACAGATTCACCAATGAGTCGACGATCACAGGGCGTGATTGAGCGCGGGAATAAGAAAGAGGTACAGATGTAATACAGAGGGAGCTGTACGTGGGATCTTGCATAGTACAGTTTGTGTCAGTTGTGCTTTAGAGGCTTCGATGAGGCTCGTCCCTACAGAGATATTAATGCCCTGCCCTTTAACAGTAGCACCGTGAAGCGTCTTTGCACCATCCGAAACCTTCGAGCGGCGGCCATGACCTTCTGGGCGGGTGCCGTGTGCGGCTGCGGCTCATGGCGCGCTCGGGAATGAAAGAGCAGTTGTCAGACGAAGCAGCGGTGAGCAGCCCTTTAAATATGTCGGCCGCGCCCGCGTGTGTCCTGCGGCAGCTGCGGAGCCCCAACTGGAGGTCTGATCGGTGTAAAGCAGACCGCGTGTGTCGGGAAGGCACGTGTCACAATGGCCCCCGGGGAGGGGGGGGAGACGCTTGGAGGTCTCTCAGACGCAGGCGGATCCTCCGTGGTGATGCGGCAGCTGGCCGGGCGGGGTTATTGCTTTGAGGGCATTGCCGGGGCAGCTGAGGCTGCTGTGGCCGCGGTTGAGCAGCAGGGCGGCGGGCGGGTCCGGCCGGGGCGGGATGAACACGGGGCAGGAGCGGGTGCGCGCGTGGCTCTTGTGGCCTCCGGCGTGGCAGATGAGCTCGCTGACCGTGCCCAGCGGGGGCAGGCGCTGGCGCCAGCGATCCTCCCGGTCCTCCTTGTGCTTGATGGAGTACCAGGTGAGAAAGATGAAGATGAAGCCCACAAACTTCAGGCTGGCCGCCAGGCCGAAGTAGACGAAGCGGAACGAGGTGACGTCGTACTCCCAGCAGGAGCCGTGCACGCCGCAGTCCTGCTGCCACAGCATGCAGGTGGTGTCGATCACAGCGCCAAAGTAGATGGGCGTGGGGATGTAGGCTGGACGGGTGGATAAGCACAGACATAAGTAAACTAACCCTGAGGGCCGCTCAGGTGGTCATTTACCCGCCAGTTGCTGGAGGTTTGATTACAAATGTGCTGCATTCGCTTAATTCCGCCGCTCCCAATATGTTTATCATTTACCAAGACGTGAATACTCAGGAACTTACCAAGAGTTCGGAGTAGGACAAACTGCATCCCGAGAGCAAAAGGCCTCTCCTGCTCATTGACGGACCTGAGAAAACGAGAGATTCGCCGCATTCAAGTAAAACATTTATGCGTAGCATCTTTTGGGATCAGTTTGTGTCCACGTTGCTGATGCCAGTACCATGTCGTACCAGTGCTCAAAGCGCGCTGTAAAAAGAGGACCTCACCTGAGTGTGACGATGATGGCGGAGGGCTGGGCGCACGCGGTGATGAGGGTGACTATGAAGAGGAAGATGAGGAAGGGGATGAGGGTGTTGCAGGTGCGGTCACACTTCCCCGAGACGGCGTAGCCGTTTTCGTTCAGGTAGGTTTTAACGATGACCAGTTGGAGCTGGTTGACCTGGCCGCCCGAGGACGGAGTGATGACCTGTCTGCTCTGCACACAGCCGCAGTCTGTGTAGTTCCTCATCTGGAGCAAGAGACACACAACGCACAACGTCCCACTCATATCGGGAAGCCTGGAGCGCACACACACAGGCTGACTGGGAGGCTCCAGGGACGCGGAGCAATACAGACATTCCCTTTGGCCTTTTATTCACGCCGTTATAACTTCCTATCCGACATTGTTGTAGAGTCGGACCCTTCCTGTACTTTCAGAGCTCTGGGCTCCGGATGCACAGAGAACAAACAGGTCTTTGTCTGTTCATCATGGTTTGTGTGTCAATTATTTCCCTCACTTACTTCTATCTGATGTATGACTGTGTGTGTGTGTGTGTGTGAGCGTGTGTGTGCATTTACCCCGGTGCTGTCGTTGCCCCCGGTGCTGCATCCAGCCAGACAGGGGTTGAAGTAGGTGATGCCGTCAGAGCCGCACACCGGGGCGTACTCGTGGATCCGGCAGCCACAGTTCACGTTGCAACTGCCCGTCAGGTTCCTGTGGGTCATCGTAAGGGTCGGACTGCAGAGAGGGACGGGCGCCGGTTACATAGACTCACTGGACCGTTTTATTGCAGACCTCTTGTAAATAGTGTAAATATGTCCCATTAAACACAATGCTTCCTGCCGCAAAGAGGATGATGCTTCTGTTTCCCCCGTTTCTGCGTCCATGGCACCTCACTCCGTCTAATGCTCGTTTCAGCAGATGTAAAAAAACAGTACATCATGTGTTTAAGATGGCAGGCTGAAATCCGTGGAACCGTCATTTGTTGTCCGGGGCGTGAAGTGATGCTCGGCCTCATTTCTTCTGCTGGTTGTCGCAGTAGGTACATTTGAGCCCTTCCTCACATGACAGTGTTACATTCCACACAATGTGTGTTAGAGAGAGAGAAAGAAAAAGAGTGTGTGCTCGCATGCATGTAGCAATCAGCCCCGTCTGAGTCACAGGCTCACTGCACTCATTCCACCCCCCCCCCCCTTAAACATTCCTCATGTGGGTGCTAGCGGTGACTAGTGACCAGTGCAGTTAATAGCGAGGAGCCGCTACGGGGGTCACACGTCTTGTTGACCCCTCTATAAACTCTGGCTAAAGCGAACACTGCGATTGTTAATTGTTCCGCTGTGGGGCTTTAGAAGGACTCGCTAACTCTTCGGCAAATAGTCACGGTGATTAACTTAGTTGTGTGAAAAGCAAATGAACGGAGTCAACGCTTTGTGTGCAGTGAACCTCTGAGATGATGCACCTGTGGAGTCGACGAAGGACCCCGGGTCCATCAAAGTATTTGTATTTTTTGGTACATGGCTGCAGAATACAGCATAGATATATATTAGGAGTTATGTGTTATACAAGTCCCCCCCCGCGCTGTAAGCGGGTTTCATTCTGTCTGCAGGGGGCTGACGCATCGGACGACTGTTTCGTTAACTGTTCAGCCTGGCCGCTGACGTGCTGCAGAAATAGAGGCGGCGGAGAGATTGGACGGCGCCACAAAAGCAGATGCGAGTGGTGCTAATGAATCACTTCTGACTCCAGCACGTGGCGATGGAGCGGCGACAGCCTCCCGCGCCCGCGTGTTATTTCTAGATTTGGCCAGCGCGTTGGTCCCTACCCGGTGGTGTACGGGATGTTGATGCCTCCCAGATTGATGCTCTCGCAGCCCACTATGAAGAGGGTGGAGAAGCAGAGCAGGGACACCCCGCTGCAGATCATGGCCAGCTTGGCAGACTCTCTGGCGCCGAGCTTCAGCTTCTTGATGATGTAGCCCCCGAGCACGATGCCCACCCCGGCGCTGGGTACGATGATCACACCTGTGAGGGTTTGTGAAAAAGGGTGAGACGGAGTGAAAAAAAGAAGAAAAAAAAGTGTTGTGCTATACAAAGGCTCAGCTATAGAGCAGCTAATTAGTGTCAAGATTTTTAACACCAAAATAATTGCTGTAAAACATCACTGAGTGCGATAAACAGCTGATCTTCGGTATTTTTAGATCAGTTTTTTCCTTTTTTTAAAATTAATTTTCAAATAGCAAAGTGACTTCTCACCCTGGTCCAAGAATAAATATCTCCATCAATGTGACCAAGCTGCACTTTGGGGCTTCCAGTGAGTCATTTGAGGCTGTGGCAGCACGGAGCACGTGACCCGCTCCACTGCAGCCGGTCTAATTGACAGCGTGAAGAAAAAGGCAAAGCTGGCCAACGGCAACTTGGACCGCACGTGTGCGTGCGCGTGTGTGTGTGTCAGATTGTGACGGAGGTGAGGCCCGGGGAGGTGGCACGTGGCGGCCTTTGAGCCCGGCCACAGGCACCCACGGGCCGGTTAACGAGCAAGATGGGGTCAGTCAGTCAGTCAGAGAAGTGATCCCAGCTCGGAGAAATGTCATTTGTGGGTGGCAGAAGATGGAAAGTGTGTCTTTTTGAGCGCGCTCGGCAAAAGAGAGCTGGGGCAAAACATTATACTGTCAAGTGCACGTTTATGTGGTAAAACCTTCAATATGTACACAGCAAAACCAGATATCATATCGGTGACTTAAGGCACAGACGCATTTGAGGATGCAGAGCTCTACAAATGTCGGCAGTCATTTGATAAAATGTGCTAATCTATTACAAAGCACCTCATCACATAAGATTCTCACAACAACACCTTTACCAGGCTTACAATTGTAAGAAACGTAAGAAAAGGTCAGCAATACAACCAGAGCATAATGGGGGGGGGGGGGGGGGGGAGCTGCATGGGAGTGAGGCGTGTGCAATGTGTTACACACCATCTCTAATGAGCGCGGAGCGGCTATTAATCAGCTGAGAAGCAGACACCGAGGTGGTCATTTGTGAGATTTCCATTCATCTCATTTTGACATCTTCGGTTTCTCCATTGCAGCGTTTCTGGTTTCTTCCTACAGATCCCTCGCAATTCAGTACGGCAAAGCTTGGTCGCGTTCTCTGGGCCACGGTGGCTCACGCCGCAAAGGTCTATAAACCAAACTAATTCCTCCATCTATTGCTAGTAAAGCACTGTTGTGACATATTGCAACTACAGCCGAAACACAATATAAGAGTTAAGTGAAGTGAACAGGACCGTATTCAATCCTAATCTGTTGGTCGGTTTCATTAAAGATCCAGAGTGATGTTGGTTTCATCTGAAAGCGCAAACACTGAAGTACCTTCAATGTACCGGGGAACTTGTTAACATGCTGTTGCTTATTTACGCAAACCAACATATATGAAGAAATATTAGTGTCTATTTGAGACATACAAGTCATCAAAAAATAATGGTATTGTTTCTACACAACTACTAAGAAGCAATGACCATAACCATGCTAATAATAGTCAATATTAAGTGCACAGTAAAGTTGATGTTTTTGGAGTCCAGTTATTTCAAAATTTGTTGCATTTTCAGCAGGATGTTTAACATCCAATCACAGTAATGTTAAATAAATCCCACCATGAACAGGCATTTTTCAGAGATACCCCGTAGTTGACCAGTCTTGAAATAAAATACCTGTGCTCTTCATCTAAAATAAAAAACACAATCAATTACAGGATGACGACATTTCCAGGATTTCGGGTTCACTGGTTTTACAACAATTCCGTCTGGTACTTTGGTCGTTCTTAAAAAAAAAATAAAAAAAAGATTTGAATAACCCTCATCGGGGAAATGTTACAGTTGGCGAGTCCATCTGTGTGTTGGAGGAAGCCGTGTTCTCCCATCAGCAGGAGCACACGGTTCTCCTCCTCCTCCTCCTGCTGGTGCTGCTCACCAACCATCACATCCAAGCAACCTGGCATCGTTTAGGTGGCCATGGCAACCGCACCGCCGGCCCTAACCCCTTGTATCCTGGCAACGGCGACCGTGGCATTGTGCGCGCATTTGTTTGTGCATCTAAAAAAGGTGATCAGATTTTAGCTGCAATACATGGACACCAACACACTCACTCTTTTAGCAAAATTGTAATAATATTTGTTTATCTGTGACCTTCAAATAAAACCCATTAAGTAAATGATCTATCACTAAAAGTGTTGCAGGCTAGAGTAAGAGTTCGAAACACCGTTTGAATACCATCATGTTCTATTGCATTATTCATTCTTCATTACATATTGTAAAGAATCCCTCATCAGGCTCCCACACATCCTTCATGCTGCCCCCCCAAAGCGACAGTGACCGATGACTCACAGACAACTCAAAGCTGAGCCCGAGTCCGCTGTGCAACTGTGATGGACTCGATAGAAAAGAACAACGGGAACCGAGGCCGGCGCCCTTTCCACAGACTGACCGGTGTAGATGCTGGCGTTGGAGGCGGGGATTCCAAACTGTGACTCGATGAACTTGGGGATGAAGGTGATGAAGGCGGTCACGATGGCGCACTCCGCCGTGTAGGACAGGCTGACGAACAGGAAGGTCTTGTTGCTGAGGATCCTCAGTGCTGCCTTGGGGAGGTCTGCGAGAAGGAAACAAGACGAGACGGAGCATCGGCTGCAATTAACACACAGCCGGCCTCTTTAGTGTGGCTCTCGCGCCCACAATAACTCAGCTGGGAGGATCGTTACTGGGACGCTGTGAATAAGGAAAAAGCTGATCCGTGATCGTAACCCGAGCAGTCTTTGTGCCATAATTAACTGGTGGAATAATTAGTAATTTAACACCATCTTTAAAAGTCTCGAACAACAGGCATCACACTGGAAGAGCGTTTCTGTTGCCGGGCAGAACGGTTTCTGAGTTTTCCGTGTGGAAAAACTCAAAACGTGAGTCTCAAGCTCGATTAACGATTTCACAAATCGTGTCACCGCAGTGCCGCCGATACGCCAACTCAATGAGGCGTCTGCTGAGAACGCCAATCAGATTGAAAAGACGTTCCTTCAACGTCCACTTGTCCACTTGTCCTGCTCCTCTCACTTCATCTTCAAAAACTGTACATTTATAAAAATTGACAGAAAGAAGTATTCAGAGTAACTTTAACAATCACCTGGTTCAGACCTTGAGAATGAAATAGTCGGGACTTACTTGAAACTATTTTCATGCCATCAGTTTATACCAGCAGAAAGAAAGAAATGCTGAGAATCTGCAGATGCCCACGGCTTGGAACATTCCAGAGTCAAAGCTTAACTATTAAACAAAAATGTTCATTGTTGGCATTTTCCAGTGTTTGCTGAGGATCCTAAGAGAGGAAAACCTCCTCGGTGAAAACAGCTTCTTCAGCGCGGCGTGTGTCTCACGAAAAGAGCACAATTTGCGCTTTGGACAAACGCACACAAGCCTACAATACATTAGAGGTCCAAACATCGAAGTGCCTGGGTCTGCTAGATCAGCACAGCAGACGTGCTGCAGGGACAGGTAGAAGAGGAGGGGAGGATCTGATCCCCCACACCAATGATTCTACCGAGTCTACACACATTTCTATTAATATTAAAATAGTATAACAAAGGGTGTGAGAGCAAACATGCACTCTGCAGCTCAGACGGTCCACTCCGGTGTGTGGAAACGTGACCGAGAGTTCCCCCGAGAGCTCATTACAGACAGACAGAGAGAGGAAACACTGGAGCAGAATGCAGCTCATCCAGGGGAAGCCAGGAGATCCCTGGATGAAGATAAAAGCTCCTTAAAACATTTAAAACAGGGTTTCATCCCAACTGATAGTAATCATTCATGACTTAAATCCATGTTTACTATTAATCTACTGAAGTAAATGGACCCAAATGTCCGCCAAAACTGCCTGTGGTGCCTTCAAAAGAGATCTGAACAGAGCTTCTGCTGTTCGATATAAGAAGTAATCCTTCCCATCGATGGGATCACTGCCCATTTGTTTCTTTACCTACAGGGCGCATGCGACACCTCTCCGGGTGGAACGGGCCGATGTTCTCCGCTTCTCACCTTTGATGTCCTTCCCAAAGCCGATGGAGGAGGAGACGTTCTCGTCTTTGCCGCTGGACTTTTCCTTCATCACCTCGTCGTCGCTGGACACGTCGCCGGGCGAGCCCATCTTTTTCTTCTTCCTCTTTTTGTGGCGCGGGGGCAGCTTTTTGGGGAAGGCGAACATGGGAAAGATGACCAGAAGCATGGCAACGGAGCACAAGAGAAAGCCGCTCCACCTAACGGGAAGAGACAGCGGGTTGGGACAATTGAGAACGGATTCATCGACGCACGGGAGAAGGGACAGAGCAATAAAACACGCGTGTGCATGCACGTTTACCAGTTGCCAACAAAGCGGGGGTCACTCTGATCGATGTTGACCACAGTCTTTGGGTCGACGTAGAAGCCGATGAGGACGCCTCCCAGCAGGTAGCCGGCTGCAGGTCCCAGGGCTCCCATCACGTACATGACGGCTGGAAGAGACCCGGAGAGACGACCAATCAGAAAGCTGCACGGAACTCAAACATCCCTTTGAACTAGAGATGCGGTGACCCGAGGGCACGCCTGCAGCTCTCAGCCGCCAGCGGACCTTCGCGGTGAAACATTAGCCCGCGGGGGCTCTCGAGGCCTCGCCGGGGCGAGTGATTCACAAGCCGCCACTTTGCCGCAGGAAGGGAAAAAGTCATTAGAGTCAATAAAGTTAGATAACCAAGAGTTGGACAAGTGGAAACACCTCCTGTGGACATCCGGCGGAGACCAGTCGGGGCAATTTACTCGCTGTAATCGGCGGGGGAGGGGAGTGTGGGTGCTCTATAATTACGCCTGGAACATTGCCGCTGGTGAGAGCGTGTGCGTGTCTCAGGAGAGACTTGTGTGTGTGCATATGCAATCGATGTTTAAGTGAATTACTCAAGCAGACAAAGCAGTCACTTTTCAATGTTCCCTGGCAAGGTGTCTACAAGCCACTCGTCCATTCCGCGCACGCACGCACGCACGCACGTTAGCTCCTCTAGCACGGCTTCAGCAGCGTCCCTAAGCTCAAATCCTCGTCCACAGTTAATTACATCACGGCTTCTTTAGATGAAACCGCAGGGGAGCAGTGAAAGAGATGAATAGGTTGCCGGAAGGAGACATTTTTTAAAAAGACAAATCTCAGCCCGATAGGACACACGCATATATATGTAGACGTGAGATTGTGCATTTAATTAGATATATAAATAGGGTCTGTGGTGGTTTCCTTCCTATGAACCGAGCAGACTTGAATCCCTTCCCTAAGTCTCTTGCACATGATAAATCATCTTGGTAACTGGTAACCATCGCTGGACCAGTTGTCATATCCTGATGGCGGAGTGTGTCGATTCGCTGCGGCAACCAAACAGTTACACAATGTAACTGGAGCCGTTCCCCACCAAAACAAGTCATTATAGCCGGCAAGGACGGCAGGAGGTCGCATCTCGTTGTTTGTTGTTGAAAATGAAAACAGAAAAAGCTACTGAATCAGTCTCTTGTGGTAAACAAAGTAATCTCTTTAATCTATGAAGCACAGCTCGTAGTCCGATACAGAAAGGCAACGGAGTACAAAGATGAGGACGGGTCTAAGATGTCGCTTTGGGTCACTTCAGACTCAAATCTCCTGCTTTTCGATTCGTGACGACGGGGGCCCGTAAACCCGAGCCGGGATGAAGGACGCCAGGGCAGAGCCCTCGATTTGGGGCACTGCCACGGCGGCAGCAGACGCCTTTAACGCGAGGGACGATCCGTCACAGGCGTCACGTAGTTTTCCTACACGGGTGGAGGTAATGGATTAGGAGCTCTCCATTGAAGCTATTGGCTTTCCACTTTTCCGTTATACAAAGTCAGCATCTGCACAATCCTAAGCCGCGACTTCCAATGAGTTTTAGTCATTTTGTGCTGACTTTGCTGCATGCACGGGGCCCGCGGGAAAAGATGAAGTCACGCGGCGTGCAAATGTTGGGAGGCAAAATTATTGTTTATTGCAGAGCCCTGTGGGAGGGAAATGATTCTCAAAGACTAACATAAACCAAGGTCACTCCCTGCCTGCACATTAGATACACGCAGAGACTCTTTATAACATGCATGTGGACACGAACACGTGGCCTGCAAGGGCATCAAGGGTATGAATGGGGGGTGGGGGGGCGGGTATGGTTGGAGAGCTTTATATCGCACCGTTGACCTCAATCTAGAGTTTCCGGCCCATTATTTATGAGGGATGGACGCGGCGGTGTGCCAGGGAGAGATTTACTCCACCACATTCCAGAAAGAGAGAGGCAATATAGTGACAGAGCGGAGGAGATAAAAAGTGATCAATGGGAGAGAAAGCGGAGGGGAAGGGAAACGGATGAGGCGGTGAAGTAACGGCGAGAGCGGTGGAACATAAAGAAACAGAGGGAGGGGGGGCTGGTCTGCACTCCGTGGCGACTGATCCGGCGGTGTAACAGCGTGTGAAGCTTGCTCAGCAACATCCCTCTCATACCCGACCTTCGTGGTCTCCACTCAGCCTCCTCCACGCTCCGCAAGAGGCTCCTCTCGTCCGTCTGTCTGTCTGTCGGTATTCATCATGAGCCGCACTGACTCATTCGGAGCGTGTAGGAATGAATGAGTGCGAAACGGAGAGGAGAGAGACGTGACGAGAGGCGTGAAGATGAGGCGCGATGACAAGATGGCAAATGCCCAGGTGGCTCGCTGGTGCTTTCGGATTGCAGAGCCATTGCATCTTCATGCGCTTCAGTGAGTCCTTCACCGAGGACTCAACTTCCCTTATACAATTATGTTCACAAATTTGGGGGATTGTTATTAAATTGTCAGAATTTAGCAGAATGCTTGCAGCCTGATTGATTCTGCAGTCCAAAACTCTGTAGTCATCTTATAACTGTAATATACCCCCCAAAAAAAAGAATCATGCTTCATTTAATAGATGATTTGGGGCACTTCACTCTCCTCAAAAGAAGTACAAGGAACTGCGGAACACACGGGCCTCCAGTGGATCAAATATGTGCCTCGGCTGTAAACGGAATTACAGGTATAACAATTAAATGTGGTCTGTTACGCCCCCCCCCCCTCCCACGACCTTCTGTTCTCCTCGCCCCTCACCCTCGAGAGAAGGCCCACTGCCCCTAATGGAGCATCTCCCCGGGGGAACCAAACTAATCAGCACAGATTCGTGATTTCATTTCATTACGTAGACAAAATAAACGGCGGGACTCCCGCTGCCTTGTCACAGCGCCTGCAGGCTCAGAAGGTTGCGGCTGACCTGGCGATCAGCCTGCAATCCGCCTCCGAGCAGAACTTTGCGGGACGGGACGGCAGGAAGCAGCGCGGCACCCTCGTATACGCGTTCAGTGAGTCGCGGTTCAATCAGAGCAGTCGTCTGATTATGCATTATTCAAGAGTCGTGTCATGTTGATTTATGCTACATTACCTATTCACTCCGACGCGGGGGGGGGGGAGGGGTCGATCCCCACATGTGCTGCGCGACGGAGATAAATCTAAATGAGCTGTTCGGCTTTATTTAATAACGTCCTCTTTTAGGAGTCTGAATTTCTCACATGCTGCACCGAGGGTCGATGTCGGACCATCTATAGTGGGGCTGTGGAAAAAAAAAAAAAAAAGAATGAAAGGGCCGGGGGCAGCGCCGCATGCGGGGATCAATCCAGTCATGTGACCTCGCCCCCCTGAATGACAAGAGGAGGAAAAAGGACAATGAAATGGGGGGGCAGTGGGGGAACGACGGCATTGTCATGGCAACTTGCTGACATCGCAGTGTCTTCTTACATGTCCTAACCTTTACCACTCTACCCAGAAGGGCATCCAGGGGAATTGCTGCCCCTGATGTATACAGACACACACAGTGTGACGGATGTATAATGAATAAACCTCTACATCACTTTAATGCCACCTTTAGATGAAAAGGCTTGATTCCTCCAATTGATTTCCTTTGTGTGGACCCTCTCACGCTGCGTCAGGTTCCGCACTGAGCGTCACAAAGCACACGTTCTATTTTGGGTTGCGTATGTGACTGCAGCCCAGGGTGCTAAGAGGAATATAGATCGGAGGGTGTGATGAAAATGTAAAAGTACACTCACAACCAGTCACTGGTGTGGCGCACAGCAGCAGCAGCAGCTCCACAAATGGAAAAAAAACAACACTTGTTCATTTGGTTGTCCGGGCGGCGCGGAGCGGCACGACGTTAACGCATCGCACCGTCAAGCTGCAGCCAGAGCCCCAAAAAAAATAAATCCATAACAAGTTTTGAAAGTCTGAACATAACATGTAATGAAATAACTGTAAAAAAGCTTTTCATATAGTGTGAAGTACAAATACATCAAGTACTGCACACCTCACTCATATTAATTCATAGATGAATGGAGACCACAATCGAGAGCAGTTGTTTGTGATCCTGCATTGAGCATCACGTGATTTATGGACACAAAACGTCGTTATAGTTGCTTGTAAGTGCTTCGCTCCGGCAGGACAAGAACAGTCAGGGAGAGACGGAGATGCAAATCAACAGGGGGTGTAAATAGAAATAAGGCCTGGGGAAGTTAATAGCAGAAGGTGGTCGAGGTGGTGAAAAGCAACGAGAAGGAAGTGAGGTTGAAGCAAGTAAGACGTAAGCAGAGTACACTCGCACATATTCAGACACGGGAAGAAAAACACACATTATAGTGGCCACAATAAAAGTGTGAACACAGGTTCACATAAAAAAAATAAAAAAAATCCAGCAGCACATATTGTGCAACAGTGGGCACAGCCTGGTGAAAGCCTCTCCAACACGGCGCTCACAGGTCAAGAAGCAATTTCTGCCGTGAAGTCGGGATATTTCCTCTGTGATATTAACATGCTGATTTAGCTTTGAAGCGGCACGGCGGCAGCAGCAGGCGATTGCATGTGTGTGTACATACAATTGCCAGCAAATATTTTGGACTTGGATTTTAGACAATATCGGTTATTTTCTGGAAAACACTGCTTCCTCTTGATTGTAAGTTATCTTTAAATGGTCTGACATTGCATCTTTGGTTAATAATAATTCTATTCAAAATGTCAACTATATTTGATTGTCCATGATGACACACCCATTTTTCCCCCACTGTTCAGAACATGAATGACTTATGAGTTCCTTGTAGGCTATATTATTTATTAAAATGACCAAAAGAAGAAGGGAATATATTCTGCACATTCATACCGCATTGATATTAACTATTTTATGTTACAGTACTGGTAGTCAAGGAAAGTGCTGAGAAGCGATGGCATCCTGCAGTCAGCACAGCGGGGGGGGGGGGCCTAAATGTGGTGGAGACATTAAGGGGAACCATACGGACGGGCAACATCAAAGCCTCTCCTGCTTTCAGGCGGGCGTCACCGTCATAAGCCCCTTTGAGCGAAAAGACATGACCGATCACAGGCGGCACAGAGGACTCGACCAGCATCTTAAGTCCGCCTTCTCACAACCCTTCACCCCCCCCACCCACCCGCCTGCCTCTCGCCTTCCACGTGGCCTGACACGGTGACCTCGTCTCTCATGCACATGTGGTGAGGGCGCACGAAATGAAAAATTCTGAAATCTACAGCAGTGGAAGGCATCCGGTCACGCCTTTTGAAAAAGAGCAGTCGGCGATTGTGGCGTCTCTTTTGTTGTGGTTTATACCAAAGCTCCTCGCTGCAGGAGAGTGATGCCCAAAGCGATGTCATTGCACAAAGAAAAACCTCCAGAATACACGGCAAAGCGTGCAAGCCGCTACACTTCACTGGCGACGGCCCCCCAGGCTCACTTACACAAAATCAAATACATGGAAATTGAGGACAAGAGTGAAATAGAGGGGGAGGGAGGGCGGGGGGGGGTTCACCTCTATGTCTCTCCTGCTAGAGGAGGGCGGCGCAGGCAGCTGGTGAGTCACCGCTCCACACGTCTCCCCTCGCCGTAGCAGTGAGCCCCCTCAGCTTTTTTTTTTTTTTTAGCACGTCTTTTCCTGACGGGACCCCGGGAGGACTTGTCCTGTGCGTCACGGATCCGGGATCTGACGCAAAACGGCCATTTTTCTGCTGATTCTGATGCTGCCGTAGAGGCTTTTTGGAGCTGCACCGACAGCACTAAAGGACCACAGATGTGCTGCTGCGGACTTCTGTCAGCGAACACTTCGGGGGCCGAGGGCCACGGTTGAAAGCTTGGGAATCCAAGTGAGCAAATGGGCAGATGTCTCGGATCATGGAAATGGAAGGAGAACCTTCTTCTGTGCTGCGTTCAAAAACGTGGGACTGGGCCTCTGACCTCATCGCTGTCAGAGGGAGCAATGCTCTGCTTGGGACAAGAATGTTTTTAACGTCGAAGTCAAGAGGGTTATCAAAGGTTTACAAAGAGTTATATTTGATCACGTGTGGGTTCCTGTTTTTTTTAAACATTGGGAACATTTTGTTGTTCTTCTGTTTAATTTGATTGGTACTGATGGTGATAAATTGTAAAAAGCCAAATGTTCGTGTCCAAGCTTAATGAAGGTCTGCGTAAAGCATCCCTCTCGGATTATGTATTATTCCCAGTGTTGTAAAAGCTGATTAAGCCTGCAGAAAAGAGCACGCTATGTACTTGCTCTTCTAAAAATTGTTGATTGTTGATGTGATTTAACCGTCATGTTTAATTCTGCTTTCATGAGCTGCTGGAGAGGTATTTTTGTGAAATCCTACTCTGTTGTCAGTCAGGAGGAGAACATGCGGCACTGCGGCACTCACATTGCCCCTCGTGACAAACCAACACGAGGCAACCAACATCTGTTCATGGTCCAGCCAATCAGAGGCGATCCTCACGTTACCTCTCGCCACGACACACTCTGGTGGAGTGCTGTCAATCCTCTGTGTGTCTGTGCATGCATAATGTTCCAGATAATCTTTCGGCTGACAAGGGGCCATGGAAGTGGCATCTGGTCCAGGGTGGGGGGGGCAACGGCATTATACTAGTGTGCGTGTGCGTATCCATTGGAGTAGTGAGCACGGCGCTTTAGGTGTTGTGCCAAAAGCTTGCACCTGCAGCTTTTCAGCCGCTCTCATTGGGACACGGCCCGGCCCTCTGGTTCCTGGTGCTAAAAACCTCATCTTTGGCCAGAGCCGGGACTTTTTGGCCGGTTCATCAGTACACCCGGCGTCTGTCCGATTGCCAGCGCCGGCTCCCCCTCAAGAGGAAAATAATGTAATAAAGAAGGTTCAGTTTCTAAAAACAGCAGCTCTTGTCCTTTCCGCCAAGAACATTTAACAACATTTTAAAGTTATCAAGGCATATTCTTAAATCATATTTACAACTGCTTTTTAGTGACTTGGCAACAGTGAAAACAACGATAACAGGCCATACAAATATTAATAGCCAAGCGTATGTGATCTTAACCACTAATCTGGAATACTTTGATTATTGCTGTGAATATAATCACTGTGGCAGCAGATGGGGCGACTACACAACACGGCCTTCATTCTTACCGTGTGCTGCAGGTCCCAGCACGCATGTTCTGCAGCAGACGGGCCTCCTACACGCGACGAGTACGAAGCCGGTCTGAGGCGTCGACGTGTCAGACTCCTCCAAAGTGGCTCCGCACGGGCGTTCAAATACCACCGAGGCAAAGCACTCGGTGCTGCAAACACTTGTGCTCACTCCAAACCCCCCCACTTGCAGGTGCGTACACCCACGCATGCACACGCACGCACCCTGCCAGCTCTACGCAGCTGCTCGCTCACCATTCGCACCCGTCAACGGTTTTCCAACAACTAGGCCTCACGTAAAAAGACACAAATCAACAAAAGCCTGATCGAAAGGTTAGCGGGCTTTCATTTTATAAAGCATCAGCGTACCTGTATAAGGCCATTAAAAAGAAGTGTAAAAATTAAACCTTTCACCCGCAACTCCCACATTAATGAGCAAACTGGGGCCGCTAACATGAGAGGATGCCTCTCGTCCACAAGCACCGTCCAATGAGCTGCATCGCAGTTAGACGTTAGCCTAGCTCGAGTTACATAAAAGGCCCAAACGGCTCAACGCTACATTTAGTGACATAACGGCGCCGCCGCAACAGAAGATCGCGCACAGGGACATTTAGTGCCTTCCATTAATGCGTTCGTTGTCCCACCAACGGTTTAGCGAGCGAACCTACTTGGACGTTCTTGGTTGAGGAGAGTATTTTGTTTGTTTTTTGTGTGCGCAACATGTTCCTACACTTGTGTTAAATTCATTAAAATAGCAGCAGCCCCCCCCCAGCTTAACGGCAAAGGGGTCAAGGAGAACAATAGCCGGTTCACTGCTCTGAGGGCATGACACCAGGATTGAGGGGGGTGGGGGGGGGGGGGGGATTCATTTTCTGGTCGGGAAAAACAACACTCCCAACAACAGCCCACAGGCTGAATCACTGCGGGGGGGCCGACTGAGCCGAGCAGATGAGGCACAGAGGGGAAATGTAATCGAGCCTGACATGGACGTACAGTCTGTTCACTATATGCAGCCATTGGATCCACAGGGAGTCCATGCAGGTCAGATTTGTCCAATCCGATTGAAGCTCAGTTTCTAGTGCTTGATAGCGACCACATCATACCGTCTCCCCGGCAACAGATAAACATCTGGTAACTAATTTCCGGACTGGACACATGTTCACACTGCTGAGGAGTTCAAGCAGGGAAAACCCACAGAGAATTGCAGGTTTTTCAGTGTTATGGAGACGGGACGACAAAAGGACATCTTAAGCGGAGTGGCCTCTCGTTTTCTGGTGGTTGCCATGAAAACACGTAGAAGCGGATGTGAGAGCTCGGGGGACACACAAAGAAGTATTGAAAGCCCTTCATCCAGACAGGAAATATAAAGTGAGGACTACAGAGAGAATCACATTAGGGTATGTATGAATGTGGTACTGTTAGTTGTCCAAATTGACCAACATGTCAGGTAATTATGTGATCCTCCCACACACTCAATGCTTGGGCAGCTTCGTGGTCGGGGGAGGAAGAGTCTCCTGTTCTGCGTTTTTTTCTTCTGTACAACATCTGGCCGAGCACATAAGCCGCAACATTAATAAGTCGGAAAATCTGAAATGATATTTAATTTTCCAAGCAGCTTTCTAATGCGTTTTCATGCACAGTCACAATTAAACAGTCTGTAAAAAGGTATTTGCCAACGAGAGCCAGGGATCAAGGCAGATTTGGTAGAACAACACGCGGCGAGGAGCCGGCGGGGGAACAAAGAAAACAAAATTCCACTCCCGCATAGCTCGAAACAAAAGGTTTCTCAGAATTCCTGCGAACAGAAAAACCTTTCCCCAGGAACCTTCCCACAAGGTTAAAACAAACAACAACAACAAGCCGGCCAGAATCCTGACTGTGTTACTGCAGAGACCCCTCCCTCTGGAAACGGTAGTAACCTCCCACGCTGGACTGGACGCTCTCTGGCTTCTCGCATCACTCCGGCTCCTGCCGCAGACTTATTACAGACAAAGTGTCTGCAAGGAGGGCCGAAAAAAGGGTTTTGAGTCATCAGTGGCACGGGAGCCACCTCAGAAGGGTCAGAGGTCACAATGGTGGTAGTAGCGGTGGTGGTGTTGGTGTTGGTCACAGCCGGCAGCCTGGCGGCCAAATGTGACGCCTGCCGCTGAGTGAGAGGGCCGAGCGAAGGGACACGGCGATATTTAAAACCTTCTCTCGAGGAGACGCCAAGGGGACGGTGACGAAACAGCCATCTTTTAATATCTGTGCCTCAGACGGGGGTCAAACGATCCCGAAATGCGATCCGCCAGCGGCATGGTGGGGCACAAGAGAGCAGCTTGTCCAGGGACTTTTCTCTGTGTGTGTGTGTGTGTGTGTGTGCGCGCGCACGTGCAAGATCAGCATTTGCTTTGGCTGCTAGGCAGAATAGGAAAAATTGTTTCACGAAATAGAAGGAGCACAAAAAGGGGGCGGGCCAGAACAATGGGCTTATGTCACTACAAATACAAACAAAACAAAAAAGACGGAACTAACTGCATTTCTGCTGTTTCCTCCCCAATCTGGTCACACGTTGCGCGTGCACACACACACACACACACACACACACACACACACACAGCAACACACTTTGGGAGAGAGAGAGAGAGTGCAACTGTTCTTTCTAAATTTGTCAGAAAGAGAGGAGAGAACACAACCCCAGTGCTTATGTGTGTGTGTGTGTGTGTGTGAGAGAGAATCAGAGGGAGCAGGCGGGTTCTCTAAGCCGTCCGTGCGGGTGATAAAAGCTCTCCTCTCTTGCCAAATTGGGCGCAGCATCGTCTCCTCGTCTTTAGTAAAATAAACAGCCCTCCACCGTCCCGGCACGCTGCGAGGGCCGACGTCACGCGGCACAAGCAGCAATAACACGCACAGGTTTTTTTTTATTTCGGCGTCGTCTGCCCTACGGACTCCTCAATTACCGGGGCAGAGGGACTCTGTGGGTCAGGAGGAATCCATTAACCTCATCCCGCATGTAGCTGCACGGGTATTTGTATGCAAAGAGGCTTCAAAGTCAAGACAATAAATTGTTCAAACATGCCTAAACCAAGAGGGTTGCAACAATATGATTTTTTTTTTTACCGAAAACTCCATGCAGTATGCATGAGTCCATACACCTCCTGTGGAAGGTAGTGTGGACAAGCAGACAGCAATCAAACGAGAGCTGAGATCATCAATAGCAGCTTCTCCGTATCATTAGCTTATAGATCACAGAGGTTGTCCACCCCCCTTTTTGTAGCTAACGGCCACAGTCCAACAGCTTGTAATGGATCAACAAATGTAATAAGGAGAATTTGGATTATTTGGGTCACTGGGTGGGCAAATCAGAAGGAGATGACTGGAGGCCGCCATAAAACAGACAACAAATCGGCTGTTTTTTCAAATTGGAGATGGTTTCCTGTTGTTACTCAACTGAAGAAGAGGAAGCTCATCTGATGCATAGAGTCACCTTCGTATAAGATTGAGTAGCTCCTCAGAAGTCAAAAGACAAACGTTGATCGTAGTAACGCAGAGAATGTCATGTCGTAAATCTGTCAGCGGAGGGGGAGAAACGGCCGAGGAAAGAAGGAAAGAAATGTGCACACGGCGCTACTTCCACACTCCAGCTGACCGTTTTTGTCCTTCTGCTCTCTGGAAACCACAAAAAAGGAGATACACAAAGCCAAATGGACCCTACCCGCATTTCACCGTCGCTGATGAAGTAGGGTGAAGGCAGTAAAGTTCAGATGCGGTGCCAGTTACATTACCATAGTAACGTGGGGCCGGAGCTGGGAAACGGGAGGGGGGGGGGGTGACGGGGTCAGAGGGAATGCCCTATTGTGCACACACAAAGATAACATCCTGAAACACACACACACACACACACTCGATTTCTCCAAGGGCATCAGTGCCCTTAGTGTAAATCTCACTGTCCTAGAAAAGCAAGCGGCTCCTCCCCTCTGAGCCAGTGTAAATTGAGATGGGGTTTACATTAATGGTGGGGGGGGGGGCTATCTCAAGATAATGTCAGGGTGAGGGGGAGTTTTGGTGTCTCCTCGAGACATGGGTAGCCTATATCCCCACACAATTAGAACAGAGAAATATTTTTTGGGGGGGTGAATAAGTGCTCCAGTTCCCCTTCTTTCAAGGAGAAAGTGGGCCGAGATTAAAAAGCTACATAACAAGGTTAACTCTTACACCTGCCAAAACAATGTTTTTATTTGTCAGGTGAAATAAAGAACTATGAGGGATTTGATTTCAAACTAACAAGCCATCACCAGTTGGACTTGTCCTTTTCCCTAAAGCAGCTTATGCCCTATGAAAAGGAAAAGCCAGGGCGCTACTGATGCGTTGCCTCTGCAGCGCCTTCGCCGAGGTGAGGGCACGGCGAGCCTCTGTTTGGGGAGAGGGGGGGGGGTTCTCCTTGTTTTTCTGCCTGGTTCGATAGCCGTGCTGCAGTGACGCAGGGTTCTGATCGATACTGGGTCTCATGGGCCGGTGTCAGCACACACCCGGTCTAATGCTGTGCAAACCAAGGGCGCAGACTAAATAAATAAAAGATGCAAAGATTAATCGTCAATGATTACAATCCTATTAAATCTCTCAAGCTTTTTATCGAGCAAAAGTGCAAACATTCAGCTTTGCTTTTTTTTCTGGATTTGTAGTGTAATGCAGAATATAAATAAATAGATTAACCGATGATGAAAATAATCATTAGCTTCAGCACCAACACACAGGTCAGAGGGAGGCTGACCATCTGTGTAGAGACAGCAGATTGAGACCGATACCCCCACCAGAGCGCACAGACAGGCAGACAGCAGCATTACTTGTGCAATCATCACTCCTGTGCGAGCTATGTGGAGCATGCGCGAACCGAGTCATTCTGAGCGAAACCGTTAAGACGGCACACCGGATGACAGACAGGATACCGGACGTGTAGAAATGATTTACAAAAAAGGAATACAAGCGGTCAATCTGCTAAAACTTAAAACACAACAGCGCTCCTTTCATCATCAGAGCGTGTCACTTTACGGCCTGAGGACACGGCAGTATTGTGCGCCCACACACACACACACACACACACACACACACACACACACACACACACACACACACACACACACACACACACACACACACACACACACACAGTACAGGACCATTAATCATAAGCAACCCAGTTCTGCTTCTTGTCCCACACCCCACTCATGTGCTCCTGGCCCAAAGTTGACATTGCAGTGTCTGTATTTACCTCGGTGTGGTGCAGAGGTCGCATGCCGCGGCGATTAATTCAAAGGGACAGGAGGGCTGATGTAAAAAGGTGGGTGGGGGTCGTTCAACCCTGGGGGTTTACGTGCATGCCCATATACCCTCCTGGTGACCATCAGCAGGACCAGGCCAGCTAAAAGAACATCTCCTTAATCTATCACAACGCAAAATGGAGCAATAGTGGGATGATTGACACTAATCGTCTAACTGTCGATCACCCCAGAGCTCTGTGTCCTTCAAGGGTCATTGTTTGTTTTGAATCTGAAAAGAAAACCTGGATTGCTTTTGTGACATAAGCTTGAAAATAAAAGAAAAAAAAAGCAGGGCGTCTCACCCAAGTAGAGAGATGCATTTTCTTTCTTCACGTTGTCGTCCAGGTAGGTGGGCCCCAGGGTGTAGATGGGCGTGGAGCCCATGCCCACGAGTATCTGGGCGCATATGAACAGAGTCACGTACAGGCCGTGCTCGTTGCCCTCCTGGTCGCGGGGGCACGACGCCGCCGCCGCCGCGCCGGGCTCGCGGCCGCTGCCGTTGCCGCTCTGGCAGAGGCCCTCGTTGCCCATCGACGCGTTCATCTCCTGGATCTGGTACGGCGGCGAGATGAAGTGCGGTAGAGAAAACAACGCCGCCCCCACGGCGATGACCACGCCGCCCACGGCCAACCAGCGGGGCCTCTGGCCCCGGCCCCCGAAGTAGGAGATGAAGACCACCACCAGCAAGCTGCCGATGTCGAAGCAGCTGACCAGCAGGCCGGACTCGGAGCTGCGCAGGCTGTAGCGCTTCTCGATGGTGGTGATGACGCTGCTCAGGTAGCCCGAAACCATCAGCGACTGAATGAAGGTCAGGTAGCACATGCAGAACAGGAAGCAGCGGGAGTCCCGCAGGACGAACCGCGCGTACCTTCTGGCCGGGACGCGGATGAGGCGGGTAAGAGAGAAGCCCAGTTTCCCGCCCCCGCAGCCGGCGGCCCCGCGGCCCTCCAGGGGCAGGGAGGTGCTGAGCCCCACCACGCTGGAGGCGGAGGGGGAGAAGTCCGTCCTGGAGGAGGGAGTCTCCGCCCGACCGGAGTCCGAGGTGAGGGCGGCGTTGGCCGGTCGAGGCTCGGTGGCCTTCCCGTCCGGCCGACAGGGTCCGTTCAGCGCGGGCAGGCTTTTGGACTTGAAGCTGCTCTCGGGGTCCAGCGCGTACTGGTCCTGGAGCTCCCGGATCTCCTGGGACCCGGAGAGGTCACTCGCCGTTTCGTCGTCGCTGTCCGATGGGGTCATGGCGCCGCTCGGGGACGCAGCTTCGGGGGGTCGGCCCCACGTGGCTGTTGCTGGAGAGCAGGGGGGTCACTGGTGCCACATGAGGACACGGGGGAGCTGCTGCTGGAGAGAGGACTCCCTGCCAGTGGGTCTGGATCGGAACCGAACCCCTTTGGTGATGTCCAATGGTTTATCCCACATAGCTGACTCACAGCAGAATACAGAAGGACATCTGCTTCCTTACCGTGACACTTGGGAATATTGTCTAATGGAGTGAATTGTTTTATATAGAAACCGTGCGGGACTAAAAGATGATCATATTGACATGACAAAAAAAAGGTGCTGTCTTCGCGGTCTGTCCCCGAATTAGGATCCCGTGGGGATGTTATGTTGATTTTATGGCTCTTTGTTAGATTCATGGGGGGTTGAAGCCCTTGTCCCATTGATCTGCAGCATCCTATGAAAAAAAAAGGGTGAAACAATCAATTTAAGATATAAACATTAAAAAAAACAATGTTGCTACTTCCAACAGAGACATTAATTAAAGAATACCAAAAAAAGCCTTTCCCTTCTGGTATTCTCGTTATATGTCCACACCGGATAAACAATCCCAAAAGCTAGATCGCCATCGTGAGACGCGTGCAAATATCCCCCCAAAAACAAAGACAAAAACGAGCGCGTGTAAAAAATGTGTGATACTGTCGCAGCGGGGAACCTAAAAATAACAGCGAGCTTCCCTTTGTCAAATCGAGAAAAAATATCTAGAACAAAAGACCACGCTGTCCACAAAACGTCTCATGACTTGGGGAAAGACATTTAAAAAAAAATAAAAAAAACGACTCAACACGAGACACTTCGGTGAATCACGCAACATTAAGTCTCCGTCTGGACTTAAACGGAGACAAAATCTTATTTGAGATGAGCCGAGCGACGGGCTGTCATACTCACACGGGACGCGGGGAGGTAGCCTGTTGTTCTCGCGCAGCGGCCACTCGGTGAATGAGAGCCGATCCATGCGTGCGGATGGCCGCTGCTGGTGAGCAAAGGCCGCGTTCACGGGCTGTGGGAAGTTGTACAATTCCGAGGCAGAAAGCACCCAATTGAGGGCGTGTGTGAACGGTTTGTGTGTGAAGTTAGAGAGCTTAATTAAGGCGACGTCCATGATCATTTGTTAGGTATTTTCCATCTGTCATGCAGACCTTTCGTTGTTATTTCTACACGTATAACACCAAAGTAGGCCTGTGATACTCGAGCTCTAAAAAATAAACGGAAAATAATCACTTCCATCGTTGATTCTTCTACGTCTGTTTTTCTCCCCACACACACAAAGACATGATCGGAGGCCCGATGCTCTGAAACCCAGCGAGGAGAAGCCAACTCGAATGCATCAAAAGTGCCCCTCCGGGCATTTTGGGACTTGTAGTTTCCAACGTGAGACAAACGCGAGTTCAACTGGCGATCTGATTAACGTGACAGTGATGGGAAACAGCGACTCTCTGAGACGTGCCATGTTTGGAAATACGAATGAATTGGTATTTTAATTTGATCATTACACGGAGTGCATGACATCATGTACCAGCATGCTTTTCGGCCCATCTGGTGGCCTGTTAAGTGAATATGGACAGCATCGTCCCCATTTTGACCCAGCATCGATTGGTAGAAGGCAGAGATGTGCAGTTTGATCATATAAAATAAAGTTTTGTTCCTACCAGTGTAGTGAAGTCATGCGCCAGCTTGTTGTTGTTTTATAAGGTAAAAACTGTGAATGTAATATTTGCATAATGGTATTGATTCTGCAACCTTGTAAATAAAAACACAACAATTTGATGCTGGATTTCATTTTTGAACGTCCCTGACTGGGGATTGATTGAAAGTGGCGCTGACACCGAATTAACTTGTACCTTTTTTATAGAGAGGGAGTTGACAGCCGGTGCCTGTCAAAGGGATGGACGACTTCCTCCAAGGTCATTCATTCATTTCCTGGACTAAGTAGGCGGGTGATCAATCCCGCTTTTCCTCCTCCAGTCCACTGATGCCATTTTGTTCCCCCTCGAAGGAACCAAACCCAAATGTCAAATCCCTGCTTCACAACACAGAATTGGTACATGTGGAGGCAAACGTTTCATATTTATGTGACGTCTCCAAAAGAAATACAAAAGTCGCACACAAGCTATAGCTTTTATTCCCCAAAGTGTGAAGTTTCAAAGGGTCCACATAAGACTCTTTCTTAGGGATCAGTAAGAAGCATCAGGGTCCATTGGAGGCCTCTGTGGCCCCTGTTCACAATGAATACATAGCTGAGGAGAGGAATCATTCCACAAATAATGAACAAAAGCTTTAACTAAACGCAAAAGGTGAATATGGTCATGAAATAGTTCTAATGTAAAGTGCAGTACAGTCGTAGAAGAATGCAACGTGTCTGTTTTTGGTGCAAAAAACCCCCCACACAAACATAAAATGTCCCATGTGAACGAGTGAACCAGCACAATAGAGGCTGAACAAGCATGCCTGCATTTCTAAAAGCGGGCGAGTTACAAAGCTTTCCTTCATATCCAAAGGCCCGCTATTGCTGAGTGGCATTTCTCACAATACCCATGAATAAAAACGTACAGCCTCTTGTTAGAATACCGTTAAAATGTGTTTATCGCTCAGGGTTGGAGAGGGGTCAGAAATCAAATGTAGCCTAGTTGAAGCATCTGTATCGATGAGCACAGTAACAGTGTTCCGCAGGAACTGCTCGTAAACGTTTTATAGACATAAAAACAACCAACTGTCTGGGATCCATTTGTAGTGTGATGGCACAATGTACTAAATGTCGTAACCGTCCACTGCTTCCACTCGGGTAGGAAACACAACAGCGCCCCCTGCTGTGCGATGTAGTTCAGTGCGGCCGGGATCTGCAGAGAGGTGGTGTGGTGGGAAAGAGACCAGTAGATGGTGCCCAGTCCTTGTGGTGGTGCCCAGTCCTCGAGAGCGTGAGCATCAGACAGAGGGACGGATTGCGTCATGTGTAGGTGGGCTGATTAGATGACAAAAACTGGTTTGGATAAGTTGTTTATCTGATAACAACACGTTCGCATCTAAGGCTTTGATTTGAATTAGAATGAGATAGATAGGTGATAGAAACGTACTCTAATTGTTACACCGTGGGGACGTACTTGGTAGGATGTGTTTACATGGCCCAGTCTGACCAGTTTGTGTCCAGTTGCTTCAATATTGATTGATCTTTTGAATGTGTTCCTGACCAGTTCTAGATATATAATCCTTATGACCAATGGGTAGTAGATAGTAGAAGAAAAAACTGTTAAATTGAATTTCCTTAACAAACGGAAATATACGTAATTGTACTATGACTATACTACTTATACTGTATTATACTTTACGATGTTGTGCTGGTGAGGTCTCCTCCTGTCCGTCACTGACCATCAGCATCATCAGCATCAGGCCCGACACTTCCCACGGCCTTGGGTCCGTCTCCCCCCCGCTCCGCCCCACACTCCTTCCTGTTAACCATCCCAACTTTATTGACGTTACAGGAATCCCTAATGAAACACAGTCTGTGTCTCAGCTCGCTGTGTCTGCCTGTGCGGCTATTAAAGGGCCTCGCGCACCAACCGATGCAAACATGTGTGCTCATAAATATACTGTACGCCCCCTCCCCCCCCCCCCCCCCCCAAGAGCGTTTCACATAGCCTTGGTTATCATCCTCCAAGTAACGTACGGGAAAATTCAATGATGACGGATCACTGAAGTGTGGGCATCTGTAACTGGAAGCCAGAGGTGCTGCTAGTTCCAGGACTGCAGGATACCTGCCTCACCAGGAAGCGTAATTAAAGCTAAATGTTCTGGTTGGGGGGGGGGGGGGGGGGGGGCTCTTCATCTTAAGGCCTCTCGGTTTGTTTTGGCTGTTTTTGCAGCGTGACGAGAGAGGTGAAGGAAAACAATCCATCCGTCTCCCGACTGTTGCGCGGCTTCATCAGCTAATGGCTTTACAACAGCACTCAAAGATATAGGAGGACTCTATTGCTTGAACTGTAACCCTCTGTGGGACTGTTTTACCACATTCTGTTTACTGGAAAGGCATCCTTTTAAATTAGCAGTCCTCTTTGTGCCGCTTTCTAGGGTCAACATTCTTGTGATGTGGACGGACTCCCTGGTCTGCTGTCGGGACTACTCCCCAAATTAGGTTACCCATTCAGAAGGGCTTGCAACTGGAAACTTTGCAACCCAGAGAGCAGCTGATGCATATGAATGAGGCGAGCAGATCAGGACAGAAGGGTCGGTGTAGTAATTGTGTTAAGAAAAAGTGCAAGGGCCCCAAAATAAAGACCCCCAGTATAAGCCCTGTGGAGCCCCCCTCGCTGTGCAGAGCAATCCCAGCAGATTGGGGCCCCATACTTATGCAAAAGTCCTCACACCCATCCCCTGTAGACCCATCACCCTCAAACCCGCCATCACCTGAAAGAGCCGATGGGGAGGCCAGGTCACCCAACGAGTGGACGTGAACACGGCCCCCCCCCCCATGACAAAGACTGGCTCAATGTCCCTTTCCTAATAAATCACCAGGACATTAACAAATATGTTCATTCACTTACAAGAGCACAATAGCTCCATTTTCTGTGGGGAACAGTGACAACCCGATACCCCCCCCCCCCCCCACCCCCCGCCCCACCTGCTGAGGGGAGCATTGGAGAACATTTGACTGATTATGGATTACTGTAAAGCTAATTGTTTATATTAAGACAACTTCAAATAAGCTATCAAATACATGACAAATGTATATTGTATGTATATAGCATACTTTTTTCTCCTTTTGGGAAAAAAATGTTCATTCTAGTCTTGAGCTCTTGAGTCTTGAGTATAAAACCAACCCAAAAACTAAATATAAATATAAATGCACACTCAGCATGTCTGTGGTGGAGAAGAGACCCTCCGTTTACTGTAAACAGAGGGGCTGTTTCAAGGCCTCTTCTATTCCCCTAACACATATGGAAATGGGCCATACACCTTTAAGGCTTTGTCCTCCTCCAACAGCATCCACACCGGCCTCACAACGTTAAAGGAGGGACTGCCGGACATTTCATATTCATGGGGCTCAATTACCTCCATCTGAATGGAATAATTGCCCCGCAGAGGCTTAAGCTACCAGCTGAAGTATGTTTGCAACTTTCAGGCCCTCAAGGCTGAGGTGATCCACCACGAGCAGAGGCTGCGCTCTATCCTCCGTTGAAGGCTGGAACATCCGAACGATAGTTCAACTTCCCGTCTTGAGTGATTGATAACTACAGATTATGCCAACAAACAGTGTTTGGATGCGGCACTTGTAGAACTAATCAACAAATAAAAACATGTCTACGTTGCTGAACGACATAGTTCTCATATATGGACAGCAGAAAACTGAGGTATTCCTTTTGGGATGGCTGCTAATAGATGTTACCCTGCTGTGCCGCTCGTTTCTTCTGAGCAGGGTTCTGGGCTTGGATAAACCCGTCTTACTATTATCCATCCATCCATTGTCAAACCGCTTATCCTGCACGCAGGGTCGTGGGGGGGGCTGGAGTCCATCCCAGCCAACTTCGGGCGATAGACAGGGTACATCCTGGATTGTTTACCTGATCCCCAGAGCATGTCTTTGGACTGTGGGAGGAAGCCGGAGAACCTGGAGAGAACCCACACAGACACGGGGAGAACATGCAGACTCCACACAGAAAGGCCTCTGGACAGAGTCGAACCCAGAGCCTTCTTGCTGTGAGGCGACAGTGCTAACCACCACGCCACTGTGCCGCCCTTGTCTTACTGTTTTATATATATATATATATATATACCACAGTGACACACATCAGTACTTCTTGAGCAGCTTCTTAACCTCCATCCTTCTGCCCGGCACATTCCCACTAATGACCTTCTAGTCATACTGTAAATGGGCCACTCCTGATAATCAACCTCCGCTGGGTGGAAGGCGAGATTGAAGCGCGGCCGCAGGGAAGCGTGGATGGAGGGGGGATGAAAGGAATTACCGTTTTTTAATGGAATAATTCTGTTATTCTACATTTACCAATGGCTAACAAACAACACTACTTGCAATTAATGCCTGTAGCTAAAGCCTGATGTAGCTTATTGCTTTGCGTGATGGGGCCCCGTTATTGTCTAACAGCCAATGGAAACATCAACGAGTAACATTGTTGCACTGGTTGATATATTCCTTCATTATAATGAGCATGGACGAAACCCACACACATGAAGCTTTTTGCATTAAATACTTATTTGTGAACCAAACCTCTCCAAGAGGCTGTCTCTGATCCCCCTCTGGTGGAAAGAGTACCCGATTTTAATACTATTTACTCTCCTTTGAGTGGCGTTTGCAAAAAAACTACAATATCCGAGAAAGTATTTAGACATATCAAAAAGTGAAACAATGTATTTGTGATCAATTCTTAAAGATTCAGTACAAACGGGAGAGATGTCTCTGAATACTGTGAGACGCACTAAAACATTGTTGGTTTTTGGTCTCTAGGTGGATTCTTTTAAGCAATAATCACAATCATGTAATACCACCGGTTGAAATCGAGTCAGGGTTTTTCTACTCAGGATCATCCTAAAAGCCCTACAAACACACATCTTCTTCCTACAGTTGGCAAGTTCTTCAGACACAGCTGCAAATAGAGCAATGCCTTCTGGCCCCGATCCACACGCCAACACACACACACACACACACGATGCAGCAGCGCACTGTTTGCACTGTAATTACCGCAACACTGTCTTTGTCTGGAGCCTAATCCAAGGGATCCATTGTTGGTTATACGTGCCTGCTCCTTCATTATTACCAACACTAGACCTCCTCCTTCTCATTGAAACCACCCCCAGACCTCCTCCAAAAGGCGTCTCTCATCCCCCCCCCCCCCCCCCACCCCCCCTCTCTGCACCACCCACAGGAGAAGTGTGCTGCGCCACAAAGGCACTTAAAAAAAGAGGCACAATTAGCCCTGTGACAGTAAGCCAGGAAGCATGCCGCACAATGGGGGGAAAACTTCTGTGACACACTTTGACGCACACACTGGCGTGTGTGCTGCCCCGTGCCTCGACGCAAGGAGCCGGGGGGCCACGCTCATCACGGCCCTTTGTGACCGAGAGACAACTGGCCATTCATTTCATTTATTGGTTAGCCATTGCAGATGGGACAGTGTTGCCATCGTGGCAGTGAGGAAGATGGGACAAAAAAAAAAGAAATCAACTGTGCTTTTAATTGAATCCCATGTCAATGAGAATATGGAGGGATCAATACAGTGAGAGGAATCGGTATGTGAGAGAGGGGGGGGGTTATACTATTAACCTTTAAAACATATAGAGCTCTTCTCATGCACCTGAACAACCTGACAACACAGTTTAAAACACGCCTCGAAGAGGAGGTCAGGAACAACGAGAAAGCGAACCCCTTAAAACACACACACACACACACACACACATACACACACACACACACACACACACACACACACACACACACATCTTGTTTGTGCTGCAGCGTCAGAGCACTCCAACAGGTCTCCACCGCTGCTCCACATCTGCCCTGCTGGACCCACATCAACGATCGGCTGACTTGAATAAACCCTCTGCGGTTGTTCTCCATCGATCAGGTGATCCGGCTATCAGATGAGCTAACGGATCTATGAAGGAGCCGCGGCGTAATTGAGTTGCTCCGTGGGAGTGTGTCCAGGCACACGCGGCGCGGGATGCTCCTGGAGGATTATCAGCACACCGCGTCGCTGTTTTTGTGTGTCCACGTGCGTGTGTGTTTTACATTGTCGACCCAAATGGGAACTGTGCTCCCTGTGCTAATTAACAGTTGTATAGCAGGTTTTGATTGCGGTTGTTGGTTTGAGTCCCAGAGGGGAGGGTCAGTATTCAGTCGGTCCACTGTGCTGTGTGATTAGAGAGGCTGGTGGGGGGGTAAAGTTTAGTTTCAGTTGTTGCACCAATTCAGATGTAAGGAGGATAATCCCTTCCTGGTGATTTCATTCTGTCATTGTGTTGTTTTTGAGTGCTGTACGTGCGTCTTGAAAATCATCTAATAGTCCAAATAATATTGCTGACGAACTTATGTGTCATTCCGTGAGAACACTGAAGGAAGGACGACTCAATGCAAATGGTGTGCAGCTACAAAGCATCACAAAGCACCGGTGAAAGGTTGAACGCTTGCTTCTGTCCAGAAGATTAAAAACTTAAGAGGACACATCTGAGACGACCGGGAACAACTATTCTAGGCTATTATAATTAAGTTTTAAAAGTAGACATAGGGCCGTAAACTGTTATTGTGTGTGTGTGCCACTTCCACACTTCTGTGACCACTATTGAGACTAATTTTACCTGTCAGCTTACTCACCACAGCAGCCTGACTGACTAACAACTAACTATCACACACACACACACACACACACACACACACACACACACACACACACACACACACACACCACAATCACCTGTGTGTGGACGGCTCTGCGTCCAGCAGGAGACGGCTTACAGGACAACAACAGTCCCAGTTAATAGACTCGGTCTGGGAGCGGCCTTCATTAGACGGCTATTGGCAGGAGTCGGAGGGACAGTCTCATGGTCAGGTTTAAGGCTAATAGGACACGGGGGGATTGGCGCACCTGAGTGAGGCTGCTCACACGTTACAGTCAACATATTAATACACAGAGTGGAGTGTGGATCGCACACAAAGAGAATAAAGGAGCTACCGAGGCAATAAAAAAGTAAAGGAGCAAGTCGAATAAATGCAAAAAATACCATTTTCCTTGATGTTATTTGGATGAGCGGGCCCTTTAAACTCCACTAAGAGCAGCAGGGCCAACATGGAGAGATCAATATCAACGCCTTTACCAGACGTCTTTCTGTTTGTTTTCCAAACTCAAGCAATTTAAAAAGGATCACTAACTCAAATAGTTTCATGCTATAATATAATAAGTGTTGTTTTCAGGACAGACGTGGAAAAAAGGGAGCGCGTCCCTTTAAAACGCCGACCCTTGCGGGGCAGCTGCCGTTTGCACAACCCGCCACGCAGCCACCTCTGTGGTCGCAGTGAGGATCCACACATCAGGGCCTGTGGACTATCCAGCCTTCCACGTCCTCTGCTCCCGACGGGACTGGTGCTTTTGTCCCGTCCGTCGGTCAGCCCAGTAAAGCCAAATGAGCTCATAACCCCATTTTTTTGGCCTCGCCTCCGTTGCGGTGTTGAACTATGGAGTGTGACCACGATGACGGTGATTATTGGTGATTTCCTCCGCTGTGTGTGTCATTACGGGGGGAGGGGGGATTGTTGTTCTTTGTCTTGTTTATGCGAGGAGGCGGGATGAATTGTCTGTCCTCGGCTCACTGTTTGGATCACCTGGCTGATTGTATTTCAGCTGTTGATTAACTGAGGCTGGATTAATGCAAAAGATTTAAACGAACGGAAAGATATAGCGATTGATCGGCCCGCGCGCCTCCTCGGCCACCGTCTTAATAAATCTACGCCTTATGAAATGGAGCCCTGAGGTTCTCTATCTCTTTCCAAAGCAAACCTATAGACCCCCCCCCCCCTCCCTCCCTGCTCTTCTCCTCACCTCCATGCTCCCTCTTCTTTTAATTACTGTGTTCATGCTTGACGGGCACCGATGACTTGATTAAGCCTGCCGTGTGCAGTTCCAGTCTCTACCCTGCTGATGAATGAGTCTAAAGCTTATTAACTTACTTGTTGTGATCAATAAGGCACTGGGCTTGAACGCTGCGAGGCCAGAGAGGGGAAACTGCTGCTCCTCCTCGCTGGCAGCAGGGATGAAATCAACACACATGGTTAGCGTGAGTAACCAATCCCGCTGCACCGTGGAGAGAGCAGCACAGGTAGGTGGGTTTGCCAGATTGCTTAAAGTTTGAGTCTGACTTTTGGGGATTTTCATGGTAAAGATAGCGGCTTTTGCAAACACGCGCTGTTCAGTTCTTGAGGTTGAAATGTAGCGATGTTCATTAAATAAGCACATTGGGAAAGAAAGAGCTTAACATGGAGGAAAACGCTTTAGATATTTGGCAAAATGTCTCGAAAAAGATAACGTTTGGTGTTGATTTGGAGCCCGAGCAGCGCATTTTAACTTAACTTTTTATTTTATTTGTATAAAACAAACATCTTGGTCACAGATGTTGAATAAAAAGAAAGCGTTATGGCGTCACATATCACAGAAAGATTATTTAAACAAACATTTCAGTTTTTTAATTATATTCCTGCTTATATCTCTTTAAAAAGAAAGTTGATTTGGCTTCACAAGATAGAAAGAGTTCTTTTCCTGTTTACCACCCAGGCAACGCCTCATACAGTAGCCCCCCCCCACTACTCATTTACACACAGGAGGCCTCCTGACAGCATCCAGGAGGCCGCGGATGACGGAGGCTTACATCTAAAACCTTTTCCCCCGAGGAGGCCTTTCAGCTCCACCAGGACCTTTACAAATCAGAGGCTCGTCATTGAAGCTAATCTGACCTCCAATGGAATCAGCCGGCGTGCATGCGGCCCGCGGAGCCGCTGAACAGATATTGTTCGAAGGTGACATCTTAACTGATAATCCTTTGAATAAGAGATTATTACTTGAGGAAGGTGCCATGTGTCTGTCTCCACCCCGGAGGGGGGGGGGGGGGGGGGGGGACATTGTTTCCTCTCTTCACATTCCGCTATTGATCTCTTTTTTTGTGCTGTAGATCTTTTATGGTGAGACGTTCCAGTATCGATGCATTGTGGTCAGTGATACACACACACACACACACACAAGAGAGCTGATAGGTGTTTGATTCATTTTTCATGTCGAGAAAACAGATGCTTCCTGTTGCAGAGAAGATGCAGCTCATTGTCCCCCCCCCCCCCCACCTCCTGCGCCCTTGTGTCTGAGACCTGTCTCTGGTTTTGTCAGCGTCCTCAGTGAACAGGACTTTGTAATGTAAGCCGTTAGCTGTTAGCAGACCTGGCTGGGCTACACGGGACCTGGTACAGGGCGACCCCGCGTTGACCTCTGTTTCCCCTCTGCCCGCCGTTGTGTTGGGAGCGCGTGTGAGCGGCAAAGTCTTCTGGGAAGAGCCCTTTAAAGACGACGCGCGCCATTAATGCGGCTGTAGGCCGGCTCCATTTCAGAGGCATCGATCTGCTGCTGCAGCTTGCAGAGTGGCGTGGCAGCAGAGCTCAGTCTGGATGTGGAATGTGTAAAAGGTAATGATTGGGGGAGCGCGGGGGGGGGGCTGATGCTGGAATGCCGCGGGTGCTAGAGGTCTGAACAACGAACAAACAAAGTTCTACGCTCATCTTCCAGCAGCTCGAGTCGAGAGCAGAGGACTTCCGAGGGAAAAGAAAGCACTGCAGTTTCTTGATTATTTGTCATTATGAGTCAAAGTAAAACATGCAAATATACTCAAAATGCAACTGGTGAGAAATTCCCATTGGATAATCTGTTAAGCATTGTTTAAAAAAAATCAATCCGCGTGCTCCACTTTAATCAATTCGCGTGCTCCACTTTTTTCCCCACGTATGCTCACTATGTTTGGCTTATGTTTAAGAAAATTAAATTTTTAATTAATTAAATTAAATTAAATAAACAATTTGAGTGGACTAAGCAATATAAAACTGTTTGTTTTGATGTTGTGACAATATATTGATTCATTTAAAATGTATTTTTTACTCAGTTAATAATATATTTATTACTTTTTTATTATGTAAAAACATTCCTCAACATGCAAAGAATGATGCGGTAGATGTAACAATGTCTACGACCACATCTCTTTTGTTTGAATCACATATTCACCTGTGCATCCCTTGTTACATTACAACTGGTGCAGCTGAATGCACGCTTTAATATGTAAGATTTGTATTGAAAATACGGTTTACATGTTATCGAATCTATTTTACGTCCATTCAAACAGCTACGTTAAACGTTTTAAACCCAGAGTCTGGACACTTAGCAGGCTCCACTAAATCCTCAAGTGAAGAAAATACTTGCAGAGCTCATCAGTTTTCCTCTGATAATTGTACATTATCAGAAATATGGACCGACTCTTACCGTCTTGAGTCTCGGCCCTCCACTGTGATTTATATTACCTCAGTCAATAAGAACATTGTCAATAAAGCAGTCTGGGATGTGTAGTTTGTATTAAGTGAGGGTTTATGTCCTCCTCAAGTATTGAATATTTAGTTAAAATAAAACAAACGCCGTAGAGTTGCATTATTGAAAAGGTAAACGTCACAGGGTAACTTGTATCGCTTCGATACTGACTGACTACAAAAAGCAGCAATGATTGCCACCTCTAATTAATTGGCCCGGTGTTACCAGATGAATCAATGACCATCCGAAGATTGTCTGTGGCCGAGATGAATCTCATGTGTTGGGAGATTGTTAAAAAAGCATAAACAGATCAATGGAGCTCCATTTTATAGGCCCGGATAAGGCTTAGATATCCATGCTGCTTGATGTTGGAGTTTGTGCTCGGGGCAGACGGACCGCCTGGTAACCAGAGCCGTAACGCAAGCCCATTTAGCATATGGCATCTTTACCACGGAGAGGTAAACACAGTGGGGAGGCCAGGAGAATAGTAAAACACACTGCTGGGCTCAGATCTCCCTGTGGACCCACACAGGGTGGACACACACAGAGGACACAGTGTCCAGCCCCAATGACAAGCTGAGGTCAATCTGCTCAATTTTTCTAACAAATCTAGTCTTGTGTCAGGCCTGTTAAAAAAAAACAAAAGTAGATGCAGCTGGTCTTACTTTCTCCACTCGGTATGTTAAAAGTTCTCCTCCACGGGCCTCAACCTTCACGTCCCCACAGTGCACCTCTACGTGTCCCAACACTTGAGGATGTTGATATCAACTGTCAAACCTTTTTTCTTTTTTTAAAGTGACAATCTTAACAGATCAATGCAGCCCGTAGGGGTCAGATTACAAAGGCCGTCGATGACCACACGTGAAGGAGGGAGGAGAGAGAGGAGAGGGAACAACGCGGCGCCACTGCGAGCGCACGACACAGTCAGCCGGGGACGCGCGCACGCCGTCCTCATACCTGAAGCTGGATTTAATGGATGTTTTTTTTCGAGGTAATTGTTAGGCAGTAATCCTTTGTCCCCTCAGGAAACTGCTGTAAGGGCGTAGATGACCGGCGGCGGCGGGGTGTTGAGAAGTTAGATGCCGGGAAGCAGCACTGAGGTGGTGCAAAGCCAGTGAGAGGCCACAATGGTCGGTTAGGGTACATTAGGTGGAGGAGAGGGTCTTAAGCCTTCATGAATGTTTCAGCAGGACGGGGTGGGTGGTTGGGAGGTGGGGTGGGGGGGGGGGATTTGTCTTCCAGCTATACTGTTCAAAAGCCATCATGACTCAGGGTCAGCAGGGGTTGGGGGGGGGGATAGAGGCGCTGCGGCTCAGACGCCAAGACACTCTATTTCCCTGTGGCCGAGCACGCATGCACGATGACACGAGCATGGGGAGACTCAGCTGTGGTAGCGCACTAAAGTGTCCGCCATCCTCCTTCACAGCTCTCTGCCTCATCACTGTCAATCACGCGCCTCCTGCCTCCCGGACGAGCAGGTTTAAGACCTTTCCGGCGGCGCGCTCACGGGCGTCTGGCCCTATCGCAACAGTCACTCGCAGCCTCGGGACAGCCGCTAAACAGCAATACCTCAAGGCCTTCCGGCCTCTGCTCCCCTCTGACCCATTCAGACCATTCGGGAGCGGCCTGGAGTCACGGTCAATTGTCTCGCAGACAATGGCACTAAAGGCTGTATAAGTTGGTGAGCTGTTTTTTTTTTTTTTTAAAGGTAGTGGAAGGAACGATGCAGTCCGACATCCCCGCGTTAGCATAGAAAAAGCTCTGTACCAAGCTTCTGCTCGAGCTGCAGGCCCTCCTCTGCAGGCGGCACAAGTGTTCGAACGATCGCAAACCAGAAACGTAACAAAAATACAGAGATTTCTGTGCGCGGCCTTCACGTGTGCAGTGGAGATGAGGGCTTGCAAGAAGCGATGAAAGGAAACAGGGAGGTGAGGAAAAGACAAGAGTGCTTATTAGCTAATCCACCAGGGTGGAAATCTGCCTCCTCCGGCCCCCCTGGGCTCTGTTCATACCACCGTTACAATCCTATGGAAAACCATACAAAACGCACCATGCGATACAACCACCTTCCTCCCCCTCCCTGACAGTAACAGAAAGAAGGCAAACAGACCTCTATTTGACTGTGCAGAGTCGATGCCCTACGTGAGTGTTGCCCTCTGAGTGTTGGTCTAAATGGACAGCTTAGTTGGGATTAGTTGAGCTAACAGCAAACATCTTTAGAGGCAGGACGGGGGGTCAGCTCATCTGTGCATGGATGTGCATGTGGCAGGAGTACAGTGTCCATATGTTGTAAATCCTTCCCTCGGGGACAACACATGGTGTCCCTCTTCCAATGGTGCAAAGTAAACATTCAACACTGAAATCTACCTCTGATCAGTAAAAACAGTGTTTTACAAAATGGCAAATGCACCAACGTGTGTCCCTCACTTTGGCCTATAGGGCCCGGACCAGCATGTGGTCCAACCCGCCCTAAAGTAGGAGTCTGACATCACGGGGCCTTTCAGCACCTCTACCCCACCGAGAGAAACAGCCGCCTGAGAATAGACGGAGACGGCCAAAAACCACGAGGCGACTGTCACATAGGAATTACATGGTGCCGCAGTCCATCAGACCATTACACACATTTTCCAGTGTTTTTTTATAAGGCAGCGTCAAGCTGCCATTTCAGGAGATGTGTTGAAAGTTGGATACGCAAACACACAGCCAGAGGCAACGGCGTGCTGAGTGTGAGGCGGGGAGGGAGTACTGTAACAGTAGCTGCCCTCGTCACTCACAGGAATAACAGTTGGGTACACACAATAGCCCCGCGCATAAAGACACACAAATAGCACACCGAGAACTATTGTAAAGCCCGACGCATGGGGAGAAGAACCCTATAACACTTTCTAACGTCCCGAATGACAATGCCAGATGTCAACCTACAAGCAGATCTACCCCTCTCGCCGCTGTTGCATATGAATCGGCTGAAAAGAAGAGTCCAGGGGTTAAATAGTTCAAACAGGGGCAAAGGACGCAATAGATAAATAGAAAACAGATATACTGATGGATGGATGGATGAGACTCGGGTATACAGTCGATTCTGGGACGGTTATTCCGGAGGAGGCAGGGGTTTTATGTGGAGCGTGTGTGAGTTGTGTGTGTTTGGGGCCAGGAGGAGAAAAATGCGTGGCCCCGTGGGAGCACAGTGGAACCTCACACCAGCCCCCACAGAAGAGAGGATAAGGCCATCTGCCCTCCTCACCTTCAATCCCACACACACACACACACACACACACACACACACACACACACCGAGTGCTGGGGAGCAACATGGAGAGGCTTTGCAGCCGGTGCTTGATCTGCCTTTCATCCGGGCAGCAGCACGCGGGCCGCTGAGTGCCTCCGTGTGTCTCCTGCTGTACTGCCCACTGTCTCCGTGGAAATCACACCGGCGTATAACAACAGCCTCGACCTGGAGCATGAATGGCAGCACACAAGCTGATCAGTCTCATCTCTTTGACTGAGGGGACAGGAAGGGAGGGACACGGACCAGTAGGTCCCATTCAAACTTAAGTCACTCAGCTCCACAGTGTCTCTGGAAGGCAGAAGTCACACGAGTAGCACTGTGACGTCGCCACTGCAGAGGGAGGCCAAAACAGAAAACTGCATTGATTTGTATAGTAGTAAAAACAACACATATATTTACATAAGAAATAAAAACGTATCACTGATTTTGTCTTCATCTGGTGTGAGGCAGACTGAGGCGCTGATGGTGCTTAACGTTTACCAGTCCACTCAGCTGAGAGTCTGAGGCCTGTCTGCGACCAGGAGGTAGTCTCAACATCCGCCAGACTACAGCAAACACACACACACACACCACTACTCCGACGGCTATTAGGCAATCAATAGAAGCTAATACATCAGAATATCTGAACACTCAGCTCCACTAGCGTGTCATGCTGAAAGGAAGAGAACAGAAGAGAAGGGATCTATCAATCATACTGGATGAGGAAATGTATTTTACAAGCATGAATCACAAGTGGTTATAGCCTACCCCATGCACCAGTAATCTCTTAGACATTATTAATTGATCACAGCAACATATTCTGTTATGGGATGACATCATGCATTGTTCGGGAGAGAGTTATGGCCGTTTGCTTTGACCTCAGAGGGAATTACCCTCGGCAGACCTAAGCCATAAAAGCCCAGAGCTGCTATCATTAATATCACATTAATATAGAGATTAATCTGACGAACAGCCCTCCAGAGGCCCTGTTAACTTGCCAGGAGGCTGAGTGTGAAATCAATCCGTATAAACAACCCGGCTAAAACTTCTTCCGTGCTGGAGCGGCACTGAGAGTCCTAAATCACCCAATCCGAGAGGTGCTAGTGAAACCAGTCTTTCAGCGCGGCTCGCTAACAATCTCAGTATTTCAGCTCTGGCAGCTCATTCTGCTTTTCTTCTCCTTCTGTCTTTCCTCTTGTCTTTGTCTCTTCAGCCCTTTCCTCCACCCCTCTGCTCCCGGAAGGCCACAAAGGGGAGTATCCTCTCCTTTCACAGCAGGCCCCTCGTGAAGGCTCGGGGGTTGTATACGTGGGAGGCACTGGGTGATCTACACTTGTTCAAGCATCCATATTTTGGCTATTTGAAGGGAGAGGGAGGCTGTTAAACATTCTGTGAAGAGGTGACCCCTGACCCTGAAGTCTGCTGTCCATCCATTACAGAAAATGAACAGAGGCCGGGCAGTGTGCAGATTGTATAATATGCAGGCCTTAATCAACCTGATTTGGGAGCAAAACAAGGAGATTTTGGATCACTTTTATCTCTATCATGCCTTTCTTGTGCTCTTTGTTCGATTTGTCTTCCATATCCTCCGTGTCTCTCACTCAGCACAGTCGCAGCCTTGTTGTGTCTGACCGCGTGCCGTCTGTGTGACGTGTGGCGACCCAGAGGTTAAAGGTGACATAACGGAGCACTGAGACAAAGGCTGGGCCTCGTTTCATCAGTCAGACCTCACGCTGCCGCTACCAACAGTTCCAATTGGACCTATCAACTCTATCAAGCTATATCTCAATCCTTCTATCCATATATATCTTTAAATGTATCTATCCACGCGTCTCAGGACAACACATGCGGGGCAGTCTGTGACAGTGCGAGGGCAGATGTCCGTCATGCCCAGCTCCTTTGTGAGAGGAGCAATAGACCACCTTACTGCTGCACTCCATTGTCATTCATTTGGTCCAGTGGGGTTTGTTAAATTGTACTGTGAGTATGCAGACTTCAATCCATCACTTGGATTCACAGGAACACAGCAGTGAGGATGCAAACAACTGGACTGATAAACCCACAGGACCCATGATGAAAACACACAAAAACATGTGTTGAACCAAGACAATGTGCGTGGAGCTTTATCTGAATTATTTAACAGTGCTTTTGGAGAGAGAAAAAAAAAGTCATAAGTGAAATATCCTGTTATTGATTTCATTAAACTTTTGGAGGGGAATATATCATCTTTCATTTAAAAATGGTCGGCCAAAAATCATTCAGTATTTAATGCATTTGTTCTTGAGTGAGATTTCAATATCGCTGATCCATTTAGATATTAACCAAATTCAACACTTGTTTTCATGCGCTGATTTTTATTTGTTAATCATGAAAAGGCAGAGACGCTCATAAGGAACAAATGAAGACGCTTTCGACTGCTTTTGCACCCTTAAATTACAGTAAAAAATGGTATAATACATTATAAATAAAGAGTGGGTATAACATTGATTTTGTACACAGGTAGGTTCAAATCTACAATGATAAAAATAACTTTGCTTTTTAAGCAGTTGACGAGGCAAAAAAACCCAAATAATAATAACCATAATATAATAAATTAATAACTGTTTTAAAAATAATTTTACGGAATCACAATGTGTTCACAAACAATTAAAGATAAAAATATGTCCACCAGAAAGCCACAGACATCATTTTTTAACTTATTATAAATATATTTAGACACAATTTTGTATGGCATTTAAATTATGATTTGCCTATTGAAATAGGTTTAATTTATTTTCTTGAACAGCATTTAAATAAAGAAAAACGAAGAGACCCAACCTCTCAAATATTACACACATTTAGTTTTTGTTTTTTCTTGATCAGGATTCACAGTCTCAGTTCCAGGGCCGATATTCTGGATTTAAAACTGTTGTCCCCGCGTAAGGAAAGTTTTGTCCGGAGCTCTTCTGTATCTTGGGATTGTCCTTCGCCGGATACACGGAGCCCTTCTGTAATCCACCTCCTGGAGAAGGAGGAACAATTGTGCTGTCCACGATGTGGCTGTCTGCAGAGGGTGCAAAATAAAAAAAAGTAAATAATGTTTCAAGGAGGATGCAATTTAAAAGAATTGTTTTTTTCAGCGTGATATTTATTCATCTGTACTAGACAACGAAGAGAAATATATACATGTAATACAGCTGACGAAAACTCCTAATATGCATTCGTTTCATTTAAATCCCATTAAACAACAAACTTTGAATTAAATCCAGATAATAAAGGATCAAAGTGTTCACATATTTACTGCTATATTAAAACAAAATAATTTGTAAGCTTACTTGTATGACTTTTCATGTGATATCTGAATTCCGGTTCGTCTTGGAAAGAAGCTCCGCACAGGTCGCAGGCGTGGGGCTTGTCCTTGGCGTGGGTCCGCCTGACGTGGCTGTCGTGGGCGGCGTGCGAAGCGAAGGCCTTCCCGCAGTGCTTGCACTTGAAGGGCCGCTCTCCGGAGTGCTGGCGGATGTGAGTGCGCAGAATGCTGGAAGCAGTGAAGGCCTGGACGAGAGGGAAGCCGAATTCAAATGGCTCTGGTGTTTTATCCACAGTAACAAGCAACTGCGTTTCTATTTTCAATTCGATCATTGTCGAAAAACAAAAAAACGGATTATTGTCATCCACAACGAATTTTATTTTAAAATACTTTAACCCTCTAGTGTCGCGGCGTGCTGCGCACATGGTCCGCATTAGGAGAAAAAGGGGAAATTAGGTTAAACAAAAACCTTCTCGGGGTGCACAAAAAGGGGGCGGGATATCGAGAAGGGCCGTAAATGAAAAGTCTAATCCGAGCGGACAAAAGCGCGCGTGTACATCTGGCGGTAATTAGCACGTGAGTGTCTCCGTGGATAACGAGGGGTGTTTTTAATAACGTGTCAAAATGATACCATGTGATGTTTTTCCTTCAAAATGTCACGGTACAGCATGAACATGGCAACACGGTACTGATAATTGTGGCCAAAATAATAGGAAATGAAAAAGTAAACCGGACTCTTACCTTGTTGCAGTAAACGCACTTGTAAGGCCGTTCTCCGGAGTGCACGCGCATGTGTTTGTTGAGGCTGGAGGACTGCGAGAAACTCTTTGCGCACACTGAGCACTGCGGGCCGGACACACACACACACACACACACACACACACACACACACACACACACACAAAGTTACAAGTCATTCGTCACGTCCTTCTATTTGGAGTATAAATTAAGCTCAAGAAGAAACATATTATTACATAAATACATGTATATAGAAATATTTGTATTCGTAGGTGACGCTGAAGGGGAGCTGTTCTTTCAGCACCATGGAGCAGATACACACACGCGCACCGTCTCAGTACCTTGTGAGGCCTGTGCTTTTCGTGGACGTGCAAGATGTGGATCCTTAATCTGTCCCTCTTCTCGAAAGATCTGGTGCAGAGGTGACAGGGGAACTTCCTGTCGCCCTGGTCCACGCAGCGCGTGTACTTCAGGTGCTTGTCTCGGTAGTACTTGTACGCAAACACTTTCCCGCACCTGTCACACTTGAAACCTTCGCCGGTATCTGTGTGTGGGGGGGGGGGGGTTACAAAAAACTATAGGTTCGGTTCGGTGATACAACTAGAAAAGTGCACTAGGAAAAAAAGAGGTGAAGGTGAGGATGCTGACCCTCGGCGGGGGGGGGCGCGCCGTTTCCCTCCCTGGGGTCTTTCAGCGTGAGGGGGATGCCGAGGAACTGCATGTAGCAGTCTCCGTACCACACCAGCAGCTCCTGGCCCGGTCGGATCTCTTTGCAGGCCTCGTAGAAGATCTGATTCTGGATCTGCACGGCAATCAGGTTCTGCTCCTCCGGGAACCGGGCGCACTTCACTGAGGACATCCAGTTCCCCGAGGTTCCCCGGCCGTCAACGAAGTGACTCAACCGGCCGTTTTCGAACACCTGGCGGGGGGAGAAAAGGTGTGTTTTGCATTAGATAGGATTTTAAAAAGATGGTCTGGTTCATTTCGTGATTAGACCAGACTGCTCGGCCCGGAACAGGACTTCGGGAATACATTTGTGACGTTTTACCTCCCACATGAGGGTGTTGTCGTCGTATGTTTTTATCTCACTGGTATTCACCAGTTTCCCTCGGAATGGACCGAAGCGCGTCCCTTGAGGGATGCAGCTTTTGTCCGTGAAAACTCCACAGTGTGACACGTTTCCCCACGATGCCTGGACCACGGTTAATCCTGCAACAGTGTCCAGAAACAAACAACACAGCAACAACAACCAGAGGGGTTAAATCTCAGCCGCAATAATCCCACCCCCGGTGGTTCGGATGCAGCGAATTAAAGTGGATCCATGACAGTTTCTCACCGTCTGGAAGTTCAAGTGTTTCTCTGTCCGGCGGGAGAATGTGAGAGTCGGAAACTGAACGAGGAAAACAAAGATTTCATTAATATGTGAAGGAGATAAGAGAACTCGATGACAAAGTGATTATTATTATTTGATGAGGCCTTAATGTCAGCAGACCGGTGTTCATCATGATGTCCGTCTCGTGGTCTCACGCCAAACACACATAGGTTGAGTGTGTCTCACCTGACTTTTCGGGCAGGGCCAGTCCCGACAAGGCGTGACCCCCGCTGCGCTCCGGGCCGCCGGAGTAACCGTAGAGCACCGTGAACAAGTCCTCCTCGCTGAAATGAAAAGACGCGCGCGGTTTATCCGGCGACCGGAGGCGAGACGAACTCTCCTTGGGCGGCGAGGAAGAAGAAGAAGAAGAAGAAGAAGAGGAAGCGGCGCAGGACGACCTCCCGCTGGACGGGCTGCCGAAGTCCGAAGACAGCGGGCCGGCGGCGTGCTCGGTCACCACGGCGGCCAGCTCCTCCGGTTTCTGCGAGTACGGCGCGTGCCCGGGCAACATCTGGCTCAGGTAGGGCGCGCCGGGCACGCGCAACACGTGTTCGTGCAGCACCGACGCGTGGAGACGTTGCTGGCGGTGCAACGGAGGGCCGCCGCCGTGCGTGTCCGAGACCAGACGACCGAGGGACTTGAGGGGATGGAGGAGGCTGTGGGTCTGCGGGAGGAAGTCCATGTGGTGGAGGTGGTGGAGGTGGGGGTGGGGGTGGTGGGGGCTGGGAAGAGGGGCCCCGTAGAAGCCTGATTTCAGCATGCCGACTTGGACGCAGCTTCTGTCCTTCAGCACTACGGGGATGCTGGACAGGGACACCGACATGACAGCGCAGCGGGGGGGAGGTTCGAACGGAGATGCGCGTCCTTCGGTGGGGGAGAGAGGAAGACGAAGGGGTGGGAGAGGAAGTGAGGGTGAGTTTAATGCAACAACAACAAAAAAAGAAATCTAGAACTGGACACATGACGTTAAGAGAAGTTGACCACCTGAATTGATTTTTTACTTCTTTTTCTTCTTCAAATTCGAGTAAGGCTCTAATTTAGACATCGACCCACAGAGGATTTTTAGTCAAAGAAATACTAGAAAATACTTAAATATCAGTAAGGGCATTTGATTGAAGCCAACTTTAATAGCGCACGAGTTTTCAAATGAAAACCAGAGAAAGAAATAGTGAGAACTGCAGACATGCAGAACATTTTGAACGGATCCATCGAACAAGAAGTAAAAGCAGTCCACGGTGAAATTGGACAGCCGATTTTGCAATATTTCCAGCTGAGAGGACACGCGCCATCGGAGACGCGCGCCAGATGTTCATCAGCGGCGTTAAACGACCGGCTTAAATAAGGTGTTTTTTTTAGGAACCGTTTACCAATCAGCCAGTAAATAGAGGGACAAATCAGGGTCATGACACTAATTAAACAACTGCCACCCGGAGCAGAGGTCAACATTAATGAAGCGTTATATAGAGCCTATACCGTCAATGCGGGGGGGGAAAAGGTATCAGAAGGGCAATAGTACGTGTTAAAGGAAATTGTTGTAATCAAGAAATAAAAACAAATAAATAAAAGGAGTTACTGACTGACGTGAATCGAACGAAAACACAATTTCTTGTATAGTGTGCTTTGAAGAATATCGAACATAATATCATCGAGCGCCACACACCGTCGTTTCTTATATAAAGATGCAGCATTGAAAAAAAGGGAAAGGAAATAAACTCACCTTGTTTAATAAATCAGAGGTTTAGATGCAGCCTTTGTCATATCCAGCACGATGTGTGCATCAACTCTGAGCTTCAGCATTACGCACTGCTGTGCCGCAGGAGCCTTTCAGTGTGCACACGGTGGTCATCTGAGGGCACCTCACCACTGTCCACACTCATGTCCTTCCCAGGACCTTGTTCCTATTGGCCAGAGAGTCAGCTGAAGCTCATGCATCTCAATGTCCCGTGGGGGTACATCTTCTCAGGGACAACCCACCGGGTCCACTTCGGCGCACCGGTCTGCTTTCTCTGGCACAATGAGGGCCGATTGAGAGAGGTGTTCCCAAACATTTCCATAAGATCACCGCCCCCCAAACACACACACGCGATACGACTTACTGAGGGGCCCCATGTGGAGTCAAGATATGTGTTGTTATGGCTTGGATGTGGTGAATTAGGAAGATAAAAGAATGCTAGTTTATCTCTTGCGGCTCGAAACGTCATCAACCAAACGAGTAAAAGTACGTGGGATCTCTGGCGTTAATCACGCGTAATACGGACCACGTGATCATTAGCCTTTTATTTTCCTGCATAGAGGATCATTGGGCTATATGTTTCGGACTAAGATGCTGGTGTACCACATGCTTGTCGCTAAGAATTAAAAATATTTGTTTATATCACCAATTAAAATCTGTGTCAGCATTAATCCAAAACAAAACACATGAAACGCAAATATAAAATTATATACACAGTTTAATTGTATTTCTTAATCTTGCATTTTAGTCACAAAACACTACTTGGCAGTCTTGATTTTGGAAAATACAATACATGGAGGCCTTCGATCATTTTTTGTAACTTTTAATCACATGAAATAAGACTCAATTAAATACTGCAATAACAGAATTCTTTATTTACAAGGCAAATAGCATCAGCGAAGCCATATTAGTTCACAACTTGCATAACTGTGGTTTTAACTTCTCTTGTATATCTAATTTTGCATAAAACGCTCACACACACACGCACACACACGCCCACACACACGAGGGGTTCAAAGGTGAATGCAGGTATACAGTGAGATTCCTGTGAAAAATGCAGAAAAAAAAATATCTGAGCAGGGGAAAACAACAGTAAGCTTTCCTCAGAAAGTCCATTTAGTATATTACATATTGCTTCAACATCCCTGTGCATCATTCTTTCCATACAAACAGTGGGGGGGGGGGGGTTAAATAACAGAGTCTTCAACCCAACACAGAACAGAGAGCGATGGTGACGGACAGTTCAACTGGGGCCGAGGCTCCAGCAAACTGCCAAGCGTTGAGAGATGATGCACCCATTCAATATTGTACACAAGTCATTATACAAATTTATACAGACAGCGGTGTAATGTACAAGAACGAGAACAGACGAAATCTAAGGCATTATGCTATAGGGTTTTTAGCATTTCAAGGTTGCATCTTAGCTCTAAGAAATTGGCAGACAATACAAAAGGGCGTTTAAAGTTAAGAGGAAAAAAAAGTTTTTTGTTTAGTGGGTCAAAAGCCTGGATATTTGTAGTGGGCAAATTCATGGATTTGCTCCTGTCCTCATTATAAATGCTAAAAAATGCATTGCTACCACATGGCTTTAAATCTTTTCAAAATCTTGACAATCTTTGGAAATTTGCAGAGGGCTGTGAATCATTCTTTAAGATGGCTCAAAAAGGCTTGTTCTGCACAACTGAATGATACAATCAAAACAGCATTTATCAACAAAAGAAAAGACCAAAGATCTCCTTTGGGCCCAAACCAGGACAACTGCAGGGACATCTGCAGTGATGACAACCACAATATTAATGCAGTGGGGCGCCTGTGGGACAATGTCCTTCACCTAAACGCTGAGACAAGCAGGGTACGTCTGGAACACCAGCAGTCACATCCTCAGAACTTCCACGGCGATACATTCACAATGATTCCCTTCCCGTTTCTACGTCGGCACCCCGTTAAGTGACATCATCGTAAATTTATTTATGTTTCGAGTGGGCTGCGAGGCGCACGGGGACCAACAGGTCGTCGCCCCCGTGAAGATAAGAGCTGGTAGAATTCAGAAATCCAATTGAAAAGGTGAGGAATATTTGGCTTGCTCCAAGTTTGTCCTGGGTTAAAATAGTTATAAAAAACATTTTTTTTTTTTGTTGAGGAAAATGTACTTTTGAGGTTAGAGAAGATGACTTTCTTTAAATCTTGTGACGGTCAAACCGATAACTCCCCCCTAAAAGGGGCACAAGCGCAGCGAGTCATCGCTGAACACTTTATAGTGGAACCAAGTGCCTGAGGTCATTAAATATGGCTAAATGTCCGTCAGAGCAGGTCTCATAACTGAGCGGCCTCAACTCTGACCTCTGCGATAGAGGAGCGGCTGGAGGCCGAGAGGGTCAACGAGGGGAACCACAAAACGACCTCCCTCTGCAGGCCTCAGCCAATGCTGCATAATCTATTAGGAACGCTGCGTGTGGATGTGGACTTTCTTGGTACAAACTGCAATAAAAAACTGTGTTTAATACTGCATCCAAACTTGGAGCAAAAAAAAAAAAAAAAGTGTCCTTTTTATTCAGGAAACTGTACAAAAATTACAAAAAAAGACAGAACAAAAACAAAAAAAAACAAGAGATTCTCAAGTAATTGTTATTGCTTGTTTACATCACACCAGAACAGTTTGCACCTAGCAGCTTGTATGAAGCATTTTCCACTCCAGACGACATAGAAAGCACACTTGTTATTTTTTTTTTTTATAGTTGTTGTATGGCTGTGTTGAACTTCTGTTTTTTTGTCTTATTCTATTTTTTTTGTGGTGTTCTATGCTAAAGGCAGAGAAGCAAGCGATAATCTGTACACTGTATACACACAGCACCCCCCTCCCCCTACAACTACCCACAGCCCCCCCCTCACCCGTCTGCATCGTACCAGAACAACATAAAGGCTCCTGCTCCACTTCTCTGCTTCGAGAGGCAGTTGTGACCAGATGGGGGAACCGAACCCGAAGGAATAAAATAAATAGGAAAGACAATGTGTTACTTATTGGTATGTACAATCTCTGAAATTCATTTTTAAACCACATATCATTTTGAGATCTTGTTCTGAAACTAAAAAGGACCAAAAGTATAATCCATTATTCGTGTCCATAGAAGAATCTTCTCAGAAAGAATACAACCATTACTGTTAAAATTATAAAAAAAGTGCCTCTTTCACACTTTTAGAAATCTTTTTTCTTGTTGCTACTAAGATAAACAATCATCTATAATAATTAAAATGAATCTATACAGAAAAATAAAACTTAATTTAATACACTATATAAACCTCTTGACTAAATTAGTCTAATCATACAAATCATCATTCCACTCAAACCATTCTTCTGCAGTGTTTTCAAGATCTTTTTTTCTTCTTTTTCAACCATTTCTTCATTCTACATCTTAATTCTCACAACAATAAGAACAAACCCCAACAAGAACTAAAATAATAATAAAATAAACAGCAAAAAGGCAAAACCGGCAAGTTTTTGAGCTCCGTGCATGAATTTGAACATAACTTTGGAGTCTTTGCTGCCACTTCGGAACCAGGTGGAAATGTCACAAATGTGTGAGAAAGAAAGGACACGAAAGAATCAGGTCATCAACGTCATTTTTTGAGATGAGATTGTAAATGGCCGCTGTCCACTGAGAGGAATACATTCATCAGAACAAGGGATCCAAACCATTGCTGCTCCCCCCCATCTAGGTTGGTGTCCCCCAGCGGGAGGCCTACAGTAAGTCACACTACGGTGAATGCAGCTGGACAGGCAGACAGACTGGCTCATCACAACCCCCCCCCCCCCCCCTCCTCCAGGAGGACCAGGCCCCCAGCAGCCTTACCCCGGACCTCTCCGCTCTCTCCCTTGTCTGTTCCGGGGTGGGGGGGGGGGGGGGGGGGGGGGGTGCGGCCTCCTTCGGGGACAGACGGCAAAACGCGGGGCGACGAGGTTCGGGTGGAACCGCCTGGCTGGTTGGTTTCAAGGGGGGGCGGGTTACATGTTTGTACAATTTTTCTTAAAGGGCCAACGCACTCCTTGCTCCAGCTGTTCAGTGAGGTTCAGGACTCCACGGGGGTCAACAGTATTTCTGCAGAGAGAATACGCGTGTGAGATCACGGGCCTGGAAAGCGTCTGATGGACACACAACTCGAACAAAGACACAAGACTCGCGGGGCTTGAACTTGTCGGGAGTAAATCAGCCACATGTGAGAAAGAGACTGTAAACAAATAGAAATCCTTCTTGGAACACCCCATCAAGCCTCAAAACAAGTTAGTAAATCACAAAAGGCCGCACTAATGGCCGAACGGTAAATAATTGAAATAATCTAAGTGCCAATATATTTCTATAATCCAGGAAGGAGGATAAATCAAGTGACAGATATACTGGTGTGCTGCAATGGTCTGAAGTGCAGACAATCAAACAGCAGCACCTTGGTTAAATATTCATGGCCCTTTATTGGGCTTAAAAGCATCATGGACAACAACAGTGCTTTTCACATACAAAGCCAACAATACCAGGGAGACAAAAGGGAGAAGGATTAACTTCTTAACATTAAACACTCGCCTGACACGGAGCGCCGACAAAGTCTAACCAACTGTACTTTAAAGTTATTTTTATTGAGTGACTGAGTTGCGTTTCAAAAGGCAGAGTCCACCCGTGTTTGCGTGTCCGTTTGACGGATCTGTGTTTTCCACACGGAGCGTCATACGGTAACTCTATATTCTTTATAGTCTATACCGGCTAAATGGTCTGGCTCTAAAGTGCCCGCTGCTAATTACATCACTGTCCTCTAAGTTGGAGTGAAGTATCAGAACACCACCTAGAGGAGTTACGTAAACTGCAGAGTAAATAATTCATTAGCGCGCCTGTTCAATAAGTGTGCCCAAACACTTAGGACCTTACGACGAGACAAACACGTTCATAGGAAACTGGGAGCGGGGAGACAAAGGCAAAACCTTTTAGTTTTTCTTGGTCCCCCGATCACTGCGTAAAACTTTAAAGGGGCCCTTTTTAGTTGACCTCTCGAGGTTTATACGCTACAAGTCTCGTTGTATTCCTAATGGTGGAGACATTACGGGGTTCCTCCGAAGCTCCATCATTTGGGCAGGCCGCGCTACGAGAACATTGGCTCCTCTTGGTTGGGAGAGCGCGGGGATGATGTCGGCCCGGTGTTTACCTGTTCCGGCCCCATGGAGGGCAGGCTGGGCGAGGGCCCCGAGGCCATGGACGTGACACTCATCTGTCCGGCCATCTGGCCCATGCTGCTGGCGGCCATGTTGACGTTGTTGAGGTTCATGGCGTTCCCGTTGTACATGTTGCTGTTGCTCTGCTGGGGGAACTGCTGCGACGCCTGCTGCTGTGGGAACATGCTGGGGGGAGAAAGGGGGGGGATAAAGCTCAACATTCAGAGTTTCTGAGAAGCATGTGATCAATTCATGAGACAACTGAAATACATTGTTGTGAACATGTGGTTGGCACGGTGTGAGCCTCGTATTTTCTTTATATTGTAATATCAGAGAAGCTCATTAACAGACAAAAACTGGCACACAATGATTGTGATACTGTAAAAAAGATGATTATTTTTAGGGCTGTCTTTTTTGCTGATTTCTAAATGGATTTAAAGACACATCTTGGCTTTTGGAACAGTCTAATCAGACACTACAGGTTCATGCAGGAGGAATCTCCACAGATTTCTTTACCCGTTGCCTCCTATGTTGCCTTGTGGCCAACCGTTCATGTCGGAGGAGCCCTGGAAAGCAGCGTTTCCTTGGCTCTGCTGCATCATGGGGGACTGCGCATGGGCCATGCGGGGAGAAAGCAGGGGGCTCTGTGGTGTGCCCGGACCCCCGAAGCCTCCGTCCGCCTGTTGGCTCATACCTGTGGCGGACGCATCAAGATAGGTTGACATCAATGCACCTGCGCAGACTCGAGTGAAAAGCAAGTAAGAGTAAGGAGCAACCAGAGCGAACGTTGGCACAATCACGCCATCGGCAACCGAGGGGGTCCATTCCAGTCTGCATTCACGATTAATGACAGGCAGTGAATATCACCGACATGCACGTTAAGCAGTTAATAAGGCAAGAAACTAGGAGGAAAGGGAATAAGGAGACGGATTGGGAGAAATGGGAAAGGGAGAAGTAATGTCTGGCAGAAGTTGCTGTACTGTACGAACCTGAAGTTCCAGAATCTGATTGAGGCGCCATTGAATACGTCATCATACAAATCTGTAATTAGCATAGGTTGTTGATCTATGTCTGGATAACTCGCCACGCTGTCGAACTGACAAGGTGCAGCCTTGATCGTGTCTCTGCCAGCTCACTCTTAAGGAGTCCGGTTTCTCCGGGTGTCCCCTGCTCAACTTTGATTGATTATTGCGCTCTTGTCGCCCTCTGGTGGAGAAAGAGTGTACAGCCAGGACACCATTTTGGACGGGGCAAAGAACCGTGAGTACACAAAGACACACGCCGATAGCTAAACCCTGTGTAATAACAATTAACAGGGGAGTGAGAATGCCGTACGACTCGAATCAATGGTCGGCAGCTGATTGACGCATAATTTTACAAATCAGGAGACTGCAGTTGGACGCATCAACGCGCTGACACAATGACAAACACAGGTTGTAGGGTGACGTGTGTATGGATGGCTGAGAAAGGAGGGGGCTTGTAAGGTGGTGGGAGAGGGACGGGGAGGGGGGGGCAGTACCTGAGTTGGGAAACTGAAAGGCACTGTGCTGCATTTGGGGGCTGAGTACGGCCCCGTACTGTCCGCCCATCATGCTTGCGTTTCCCATCATCATCTGTGAGGAGGAGGAGGTGGAGGAGGAGATGCCATGCATGTGGAGCTGAGGGTTCGGGGGGAGAGAGGGCAGGCTGGGGGAGAGAGGGGAGGAGAAGGGGCTGGTAGGGGGAGGTGGCGAGGCCAGGCCTGTACTGGTACCGTAGCTGGGCGGGTAGGGGAACTGCTGAGGGTTGGCCTGGGGGATCCGGGGGTTACTCATGCCTCCAGCGGCCATGTTGGGAGGCAGGCTGAGACCCTGCGCCCTCATGGCCATGCTCCTCTGCTGCTGGACCTGCTGCTGCTGCTGCCTCTGCCTCAGGTGATTACTCAGCAGCTCCCGCTGACGCTGCGCCAACATCTGGGCATTGATGGTCCCCTGGAGGAGGAGGAGGAGAATAATGTGTCATAATAGAGAGTGTCACAGATGTACATTAAATGAGTCGACTTCTGAAATGAAAGCATTTACTTTAAAGCGGTCTTTAATACTACTACAACACCCACTAGTCATAACAGCATCAGTGCAGACTCACCTGGTTTGGAGCGCTGGCTCTAAGAGGTAGGTTCACATTTGACACACCACTCATCTGACTCATCATTGGCTGACGGTTCTGGCGGGGCACGAGAAGGAAGAAGAGGTTCAGACAAATGCCGGCGGGTTGAAACATCTTTAAAACACTTCATTCCGTGCGTATATACGTACTTCTCACCTCCCCCTAGTAAATGGGTAAAGAATACAAATAAAAAAAAGCACAAAACACAACTAAACGGCTGGGACGACTAAATCAACCTAAATGTTCTTTGTGTGTACAGAAGAGCTGCCAAAATGTCAACCTCAAGGATAGTTTCACAACTCGCACGCGCTCAGTCAAACAGCGACTGACCAAACGGGTAAAACTGAAAGGAAAAAGAGAAGAAATCACAAGGGAACCTTCGTGGGAAGCGCGTGTACCTGCTGGGACTGTAGGCGGTGCTGGAGCTGCAGTCGTAGTGCGTTGGGCTGGTTGGGGACGACCCCAGAGGGCCGGAGACCGGGCCGGGCCTGCATCCTCATCATGGGGTAACCCGGCCGCGGGCCCATCTGGCCAGACATGGGGTGGAAGCCCGGCTCTTGCATGGGGGCACCGGGGTAGCCTCTCTGGGCCATGTGGGAGGGAGGGGGGACAAATTGCTGGGTGTACATGGGGGGCTTTTGGTCTATTATCATGGAGGGGTCCTGAGGGAACTGGTCCGGCTCCATTGATTGATTCTGTAAACAAGGCAGAAACCGAAATCAGCGGGAAAAAATGCAGAGCGAAAACATAATAAAGTCACCAAAAACTAATTTTCAAAAAATAAATGAATGTGATCTCACCTGTTCAACCAGACCAGGAATCCCCAGGGCACGATCAATCTCCTCCAGGCCGTCAAAATCCTTCAGTGCGGTGTACAGCTGGGACAGCAGGGCCCCCTCGTCCACGGCGCCGCCGTCCCCAGAGCCGTGGCCCGTGCTACACAGCAACTCGTCCTGCTGCGCCGGGTGCACCGGCCTGAGCAGAGAGGAGACGGGTGCTGGTGCTCAAGTACAGCTCATCGGTGACGAGCCAAAGAAAACGAGAGAAAAAGGCTTCTCCCGGGGAAGGCCAGCAAGTTTCTCACCTGGTCTGGTTCACGAAAGCTGTCTGGTCGATGGGCATCATGCTGTCTGGCCAGGGGGCCGTCTGGTTGGGTGGAGCCTGTTGCTGGGTGAAATGGTGGCTGACCATACTGATGTCCATATCAGGTTGGGCTGAATAGGAGAGGAGAACGAGATGAAGGCGGGATAGTAGGGAGGCAATTTTGCAACTTTGGTTGTCACGAGGAGAACATCTGGCAACCGGATGATGGTGGTTATTCTTAAACCCGGGAGCAACCGCACAGTCTGGTTAGACATTAAGGTCTTTGTGAGTGCCGCACTTTGGTCAGCCACTGGGGGGCAACCTTTAACAATCAACAGCAAAGCGATAATATGAGTGGCTGGATAAAGAAATGGGGCTTTGATGTCGACGCTTTCGTACTTGCATCTCGTTCCCGCTTTTAAAACTTGTGCAACGTTTTCGGGGCACACTGGGCTCTCACCTCCGGCCATCATGGGGACTGCAGCATCGGCCGGGGCCCCAGCTGGCCGTTGGGCCTCATGGGAGCCCCGTTGGGCCCAATCCTGCCTTGCACGGGACCTTGCTGTCCGGGGCCGGACGCTGCCAGAGGAGGCGCAGATGCCGAACCCCACCCAGCCCTCCTGCTGCTGCTGCTGCATCCCCGGCCGTGGACCTCCCTGAGCAATCATTCCTAGAGGAGCGAACAGCAAATGAAAACCAGAAACAGCGAGAAAAGGCCTCAGGACACGCTGGACGTCCCCATGATGCGCCGGTGTAACAGGAGATGAAAAGACATCCACCGGGGGCTATAGAGGGCCGCTGATGAGTGACAGAAACTCTGCCGGTGTGGGTGAATACATATTTCCTGTCACAGGAAGTGAGTCACTGTGCCATGATGTGACAGGTGACGAGCTGAGAGCGACGCAGAGGGTGAGAAAAGGACTTTCCCCCAGAAAACTGCAGCGGCGTAGACAAACAAGTATATCATTAAACAGTTTCCCTGTACCTTAAGACAGCGCCGAAGAAAAATGACACGAGCCACTTAATTTGATCCGGACACAACGGAGCTCAAAGGCTCATCAAGGCGCACTATGTGGACTCCCTCACCCCGCCCAACGAAACACAAGCACAACAGTCACACCCACCTGCGCTGACCATACCGGCCTGGTTAGCCATCATGCCGTGACCTCCCACCATGCCGTGCTGCTGTTGCTGCATGAGAGTGTATGGGCTCGTGGCCCTGATGGGGTACTGTAATGAGGGCGGCTGGGGGGACACGTTCATGTCCAGGGACACGCTCCTCACTGGCAGACCTCGGCCCGGCTGGCCCGGTCGGACCCCCGCAAAGTCTGCAAGCAGGAAGGGAGAAGTCAATGATAACATAGTAATAAACAGTTTCCACAGCTACGCATTTCGAATGTCATGATGGGAGTATTTCCCTGAACAGTGTGAAGTGTGTGTGAAGTGTGTGTGTGTGAGTGATAGAGAGTGACTCACTCGTTGGGCCCATGCCAGTCCCGATGCCCCTGTGCTGCTGCTGCTGCTGCTGCGCCACCATGGCGGGATTGGTCTCGGACATCTGCAGGATGTCGTTGATGATGTTCTGCTTGTCCATGGGACTGGGCAACGAAACGGGCCGCGGCTCACAGAAGAGCTGCGGCTGAGCATTCTGCAGATCGTTCAGGATGTCGTCCAGCTCCGACGACTGGAGAGGACACGCAGGGGAAAGAAAAGGGTTTTAAAACCACATTAAATAATAAGCGGTCAAGCGAAAAGTCTCTGTCTGCACAAGGAGTCTCTCTCTTTGAGAGGGAACAGCGGACTTGGCCTTGTTTATAATGGCGCAGTGACCCCGGGGCGAAATGGACCACTTTCCGTCAAATCTAGGCCACAATTCGTTTTTCCTCATCTTAGAGGACACATACTGCTCCTCGCTCAGCGGCTGCTGCCCTCGATAAAACACACAACTGCGTCGCTTCCTCCCTCCTTCTCAAAGCGCACAAGTAAGAATGGAGCATTATTCTGCTGCGTACGGAGTGTGAACCACGGGGACAGGAGGCCACTGGAGTGGCTTTCTACGGAGCAACAAGGTAGAGCCGCGAGAGGCGGCAAGAGTTTGGTTGGTGCCAAAGAGCTTAGACTACTATCTACCCCCCCCCCGCCCCCTCTTCTCCCTCTACTGTAAACAGCTGGACGGAACCTGTAAAAACACCGCACACGGTTGCATTTTTACACAGCTGGGCTTTGGACAATTCAGCATGCTTTTTTTGTTGTTTCGATTTCACACAACTGTTTAAAAATCTGCTGCTGATCCACTGGGCCGAGCTGCAGGGTTCGGTCACGGTCTCTTGCTCTTCTGTTTCACCACCACTGGCAGTGGACAAAATAACCAGAACACCTCGGTAATGCAGACTGACGCAGCGCCTCAACGAACTGCAGCCCAAGAAAAAAAAAAAAAAGTAAAAAAACTTCACAATAAGTGGAATGTTGGAAGGCTACATTAACGGCGGCATCACTGCATTGAAATAGATTTCCCACGCGGACAAAGAGGGGAGGGCGTAGATGGCAGCCACAACGGAACATAAACACGCAGGCGATCGTATGGGTTCTTTAGAGAGCGGCCTGAGGGACTTGGGTAAATAAGTCGCAGTGGCTGTGGGAGGCCAGGAGGGGGCGGCACACTTGGACTCGCGGGGCTCCCGATCCGATCGGTGACATACTGTACGGCAGGAAAAAAAACAAACAACAGCACCAGCAGCCGCTGTGTCAATGCTGCACTTCACCGTTCTAGACAGCGACATGCATCCGTGAGGCGTGCACATGCTAACGGAGGTTAGAGACCGATGGAATGGATGTCTCTTGGTGGCCGAGGACTTAAGACTGCATGTGCTTTATCTGAGGAGTAGGAGAGCCAGAGAGGAGTGTGGCAGTGGTGGGGGTGAGAGAGAGAGCGAGAAGCCCTAATGAGGTCAGGAATGATGTAATGCTCCTGTACGCTCCCGGCTTGCTC